>NC_051163.1:127375057-127461444 GCF_013339745.2 Dermacentor silvarum
ACGGGAGTATTGCGTACTAAGATGTACCGAGTCAGTACCCAGGTACAGCACATTGTGCGGTGCATGTGGAGAGGAAGAGGAAACCGCTGAAACACCTCATACTTTTCTTTAAAGGCTTAACCTACAGTGCAAAACAACGGGGCTGATTTTTTTCAAAGCATTGATGTTTAGGGACAGTGGAGGCAAAATGGCCTTTAAAAAGTAAGGGGGTAGAAATGACCAAACGGAGGTGATCTGATTGGTGGCTAAAATCAAGGCAGGGGTGAAATTTCACCCATCACAAAGTAAAAATATGTTATAGTCACGGCTGGGGTATGCCACCGCTCGATTTAAAGGTTCAGCCTCATCCATCCATCCATCCATCCATCCATCATCCATCCTCCATCCATCCATCCATCCATCCTCCATCCATCCCATCCATCCATCCATCCGCCCGTCGTTTTTTGTACAGATCCTCGATCTGTTGCTAAACAGATGGAACTAGGTGTGCCATCTCGGCATCCATTATGTTTGTCAGTGATGCATCTTTTTAACTATTGCTGTTCATAAATGTTTGCCTGCTGTGCATGTACAGAATGGTTATCAAAGCCACAAATAGCCATGTTTAACGCAGATGAATGAATATTTATTAGTACATGATTTTTTTTTGGCAAAAGAGTGATTCTGACAAGGGCCAGGATGGTAGCGATATCAGTGGTTTTGCAAGTACCATGCTTCCTACAGTTTTGAAGGCCAAAATTAGAACTATTTTTTCCGTAACACTATGGATAGTTTTATTGCAAAATATACAAAAAAAGAGGTGGTGACAATGGTGGCAAGAATAATACAAGTGAGGGCGTCATGCATTATTGATAGCAGTCTCTGAAAAACCATGTACTTGATTAGGCAAACATCAAGACATGCACATTCAAATGTCTCCATTCCAGACAGGAGTCACACAGACTGAATCCGCCTTGCCAATAAGTTTTTTGCACGTCGCACAGAACCGAACCATGCCAGTTTTTTCTTCTTAATTTCTAATAATGACATTAGGGAGAGCCAGACATCATCTTCAAAGTATTTCTTTATCTTGCAAACGTGCAGGTATCGTTTAAAATTGCCGACGACACCTTTTTTGGCAATACTTCCAACATGTGTTCTGAAATATTTGTGCCATTCATTGCAGCTCAAAACTGCAACTATCACAAGCCATCCAAGCACGAGTTTTGCATGTTTTCACTAAGAGTTCCTAAGGTGCCTTCTTAGTGAACGGAACTGGACGTATGCACCTCTGTTTTGTGGGCAAGACTGATAACAGTCTGCCCCCTTCTTTTTGATCTTCCACTATGCTTCAATGTTGCTGGTAACTTGATGTAGCAAGGTGGCCGAGAGAACTAGAACCATATACAGTTCATCAATATAATAAAAGCTTAATAACTGTGAAATACTTCAAGCAAGGAAACCTAACTTACTCACATCCTTTTAAAGTAATAGTAGCAGAACCTGCTTACGTTCATTACGTGTTGACCACCCAATAAGGTAGCCAACGTTTATTAAACACTTCATAACAATGCAGAACCGACATCACTTGAGAACATGGAAATGCATCACTGAAAGGAAATGCAGCAGCTTACCACTTGCATGCATGCTTTCTGCAAATGCTGCAGGTGCTTCCCGATGGTACGTAGTGACACGGGCCCTGTTGTGCCTTCGCCGGGTGCTGGTATGCAGGGCTGGCCTGCTGTTGCAACTTTATAAACACTTCATAAGAATGCAGAACTCACTTGAGAACCATGGAAATGCATCACTGAAAGGAAATGCAATGCAGCTTACCACTTGCACTGCATGCTTTCTGCAATATTGCTGCAGGTGCTCCTTCCCGAGTGGGTAGTGACACGGGCCCTGTTGTGCCTTCGCCGGGTGCTGGTATGGCCATGGGCTGGCCTGCTGCTGCAAGGCAGTTTATTAAACACTTCATAACAATGCAGAACTGACATCACTTGAGAACCATGGAAATGCATCACTGAAAGGAAATGCAATGCAGCTTACCACTTGCACTGCATGCTTCTGCAATATTGCTGCAGGTGCTCCTTCCCGAGTGTGTACGTAGTGACACGGGCCCTGTTGTGCCTTCGCCGGGTGCTGGTATGGCCATGGGCTGGCCTGCTGTTGCAAGGCAGTTTATTAAACACTTCATAAGAATGCAGAACTGACATCACTTGAGAAGCCATGGAAATGCATCACTGAAAGGAAATGCAATGCAGCTTACCACTTGCACTGCATGCTTGCTGCAATATTGCTGCAGGTGCTCCTTCCCGAGTGGGTACGTAGTGACACGGGCCCTGTTGTGCCTTCGCCGGGTGCTGGTAGGGCCATGGGCTGGCCTGCTGTTGCAAGGCAGTTTATTAAACACTTCATAAGAATGCAGAACTGACATCACTTGAGAAGCATGGAAATGCATCACTGAAAGGAAATGCAACGCAGCTTACCACTTGCACTGCATGCTTGCTGCAATATTGCTGCAGGTGCTCCTTCCCGAGTGGGTACGTAGTGACACGGGCCCTGTTGTGCCTTCGCCGGGTGCTGGTAGGGCCATGGGCTGGCCTGCTGTTGCAAGGCAGTTTATTAAACACTTCATAAGAATGCAGAACTGACATCACTTGAGAAGCATGGAAATGCATCACTGAAAGGAAATGCAACGCAGCTTACCACTTGCACTGCATGCTTGCTGCAATATTGCTGCAGGTGCTCCTTCCCGAGTGGGTACGTAGTGACACGGGCCCTGTTGTGCCTTCGCCGGTGCTGGTAGGGCCATGGGCTGGCCTGCTGTTGCAAGGCAGTTATTAAACACTTCATAAGAATGCAGAACTGACATCACTTGAGAACCATGGAAATGCATCACTGAAAGGAAATGCAACGCAGCTTACCACTTGCACTGCATGCTTGCTGCAATATTGCTGCAGGTGCTCCTTCCCGAGTGGGTACGTAGTGACACGGGCCCTGTTGTGCCTTCGCCGGGTGCTGGTAGGGCCATGGGCTGGCCTGCTGCTGCAAGGCAGTTTATTAAACACTTCATAAGAATGCAGAACTGACATCACTTGAGAAGCATGGAAATGCATCACTGAACGGAAATGCAACGCAGCTTACCACTTGCACTGCATGCTTGCTGCAATATTGCTGCAGGTGCTCCTTCCCGAGTGGGTAGTTACACGGGCCCTTTGTGCCTTCGCTGGATGCCGGTATGTCCACGGGCTGGCCTGCCATAAAAATGTACAGTTCATTTTCACAGGTGCAATGCTGTGTCGCCACAAAATGCGAAACTAGTACCGAAGCATAAATGCAAGAAACAAAACACTCACTTGTGCTGTCTATGATTTGGCACGATGTTGTCTGAAGCGTCATGTGTTGCTATTTCAACAAGGTACACCTCTTTTCTTTCTTCGATGCTTTTCTTTAATGCCTTCAACAGTTCCATTGCTTGTTGATACTTTCGCATTGGCAGTTCTACAACAAGTGTCGCAATATTTAGGAGAATTGCCGTAGCTTGTCTATGCTTCTGACACTCTGACATGACCTTTCTTGCAGCTAGATGAGAAAGCACGTTAGCTTGGCCAGCAACAGTTGGATCTGTGGTGAAGAGTCGACAAGACTGACTGTAAAAGCTTCTTGTCCATCTTGTTGGTGTTGCGTTGTCAAAGAACATGGGTAGACCAAGCTCTTTACGGTAAAAGAATGTGTGTCTACATGGAAGGCGCATTGCTTTGGATAGACAACAAGAGCAGCTTTCCTCAGGACACTTCGAGATGAGCATACTGTTCTAAGGAATCCATTTCATTTGCTTTTTTCAGTTCCTTGGAGACTATTGCAAATGCATATGGTGTCAAGATGTTACAGTATTCTTGTTCACAACGCGTTAAATTTCTCACCACTGGGGCCTTCAGCAAGGCTTCCATTGCTGTCTGATCCCGTTGAAGATGCAGACTGTTCACGACAGTAAGCAGGTCAGAAAACATCTCGTGGAGAGGCGCATACCGCTTGACAGCTTGCATTATCTTCTGATTGATGGCTTCAACACGGTTATTTGTAGAATTTCCAAATGTTGTGGCTTGATGTTTCAAGCCTTTCACCCATTCATTGCCTATCGGGTGCCAATTTTATTGAAATATTGAAGAACCTTGGCACAACCAGTGTTCTGCAAGCTTTTATAGGTCTCTTGGTATTCTTCTTCAGTTTGGGAGTAGCACAATTTCTGCAATAATTCCAGAATGTGCATCCTCATCTGACTAGTGACACCCGTCTCCTCTACGGTCACCTCCCTTCTAAATGTTCTCAGGACATGAAATAAGCATACAGTGCTCGCTGCACAGGGAAACGCAGTCTTCAAGGTCTTTCTTTTTACAAAATATTTGTCAGTCATAATAACTTTAGTGTCCGTGGTTGACCTGTTGTTCACATTAAACCTTGAAAACAATGCTTGTAATGTTGCCTCGTCCTCACCTGCACACAATATCAATGCCACTATTTCACTCTCACCATTGGAATTCTTCACAAGGACAACGTACAATGGCATCAGTTTATCATTGGTCTTATGAATGGCATCAACAAAAAAATCTCTGGAAAGTTCTCATATGCCTTTTTCATGTCACTATCCTGGTAGAAAGGGCCAGTCAGCACACTATCACTATCCACAAGAATGTCCATAGTTCCGCCAGATTCCTGCACACGTGAGGCAATGAAGTTGAGCGTTGACCCTTTCACTTTCTCCGCCTGCATCTTTGTTGTTAGGTTGTGAAGGCCACGCAGGAGTATTCTCTTCCAACGGTTGAAGGAAGTGCCCTTGTAGGCATTTCTTAATAGCTTTAAGTGCTAGAAGTTTCTTCACTTCACCTGTTTCCTCTTCATTGAGCCTTCTCTGGCGTGGCAGGTGCTGGCAACACTTCTGCAAGGAAGATGAACGAATTCAGGAACACATCTACTGCTGCATGTATTTACTTAATTTGTATCAAAGAATTGACGAAGGGCCCCAGCGTTCTTGTTAGACACAACCGTATGAAGCCAACAGATATCAAGGAAAGCACGGCGTATTTATAGTTTTCAATTAAAGTGCAGTTATGGGAAAAAGGGAAACTAATTTCTTGACTGACTGGCAGTGTAATAAACATACCTCACTCAACGTGTGAGTGTGTTCGTCAACCACTTCAATGACTTCCAAGCATTTCCCATATTTGGTGGCAAGGAAGGAAATGTGGGCCAGGCAGTTGATATTGTATGTCCTGTATAAAATTGATACATAGGACCAGTGAAGTTGCATTCCTGCTGCCACATACATTCACGGCTTTCCCACGTGGTGTATGCCATTCCTGTACCATGATATATACCCTTCCAACGCCATTATTTCACGATTCGTAAAAGGTTATTAAAGTGAATTAAATATGGTGAGGAGTCAATCCCTTACGTTTGTTTAGTACGAGCACCTGTTGACACGGATTTGTGCGTTCTTCCGCCGAGCTTGCAGCTATACGTCAGGCTATAGTAGGTAAGGTTCTCGTCAATGGGGGGTCTGATGCCTTTCTTTCTTGCAGCATGGACGGTTCGCAACTGACGAATCCAAAATTCGGCGTAAACCATGCGCTCATAGTCGGCTATTGCCGATTGGAGTTCCTCAAACGAGGAGAACTTTTGTCCCGCTTTCATGGCATAAACCGCACAGCACAAACACGTGCTGACTTTCGACGTTCAGGTGCCGGACAACTAGACTAGATAGCGCAGATTTCAATCGATCAATGCGCAACCGGCCGACAGGGGGAAACCCCTGTCACAGCTGAGGACAGATCCACTCCCCCAGAAAATAAAGAAAGAAGTGTATTTTGTGGTCTGGTCGACACAATAAAATGAGAGTCCTGTGGTCTGGACCACAGAATAGGCGCTGCGTTCTGGAAATCTAGAATTCGTTGCTCGTCGCCCGAAAGTGCTATCAGCGACTAGCCAATAGCGCGAAGCCGAAGCAGGATGTACAGAACATCATCGAGTGCTACGAATTGTCGCACGGAACGAGCAAACGACTTTTTGATACGTGCAAGGATAAAAACGAAGTGCAAGACCTTTAGAAATATTTATGCTGCTTTTACAGTAAAACACAACTTAAATAATAAAGCACGCGTCACGCCAGTTTTGGCGCGTATTTGCTGCCCTCATTCCGGCAACACCGGGGAGACGTTGCTCAAAGTCGTCGCTCGCATGCGGTACGTATTGTAGACGACAAGCGAGCACGACAGCCATCTCCATCGCGTCGCTTGTCGCAGTCGCGCGCAAGATCGCGTGCATGCGGTTTATACTTAAATTATTTATTGTGTAATTTACACTAATTACGTGCCAACCACGAGACACATAATCATTTGACTATATTTGGCAGGAAGAAACCTAGAGCGAGTTAAATTGTGTGTCAACTTTGTATGTAGTTTTCCTTTGCATTAGGTTTTTCGCGGAATGCATTACGAGTTGACAGCCTATCATATGCATACTCTGTTTACATCACATTTGTCTTTAGTTTACTCGTTTGCTTTGCGACTTAATTATGAAATGCCGGCGTGGTACATTTTCAACATTTGACATAACCCTGTATGTTTTGTAGGGTCAACCCAGGACCTGTTTCTCAGCACCCAGTCAACTGCCAGAAGTGACTCAACCACAGGCCACCAGTAAGTGGACATCAATTGCAATTTCACATTATGCAGTCGGCTGCTGCCTTGTACTGAGTTATTATTTTTAATGAGGTGGTGATGTCTTACTAACGTGCATTTTGACCAGAAAGGTGCGATCATGTCGCACAGAGGTATATATGGCTGCCATTATCTGCGAGGGACGTGTGCTCGTGTTCGTGAAGCATTTGTATTAGGCAGTATTGTCGCCCAATGAGTCGCGTATCAACACTCTTAACTCGCAAGTTCCGGTAAGTAGTTGCGAGAAACACGATATTTTATGACGCTGTGAAGTTATGTCATTATTTAAAGGAAAGTTTTGCAGCAGGAAAAAAGAGTTGCTATTCCAGTTTAACGTGTCTTTTTCTCACAAGTTATTTAACCAAACTGTGGGTGTGTGAAATTTGTGACATACGAATAATTTTAATTCTGCCTTTAGTAATGCTTCTAAGAGAGACTAGAAATGGCATGTGACTACCTCTCCAATCAGCAGATCATACATATACAGTCATAAGTGGTAGTTCCATGCAGTGTCGCACTCTATATAACCTTTCCTGTCAGCAGCATTCGAACTGGTGGCTGTGTTTTGTGAAGGAGAAGTGCACATGGCACTGTATATGTGTGAACTCAGATTTCTTTGTATGTGTTGTCTCACTGACATAAACAGGGCAAAAATCAGTTGTACCATGAGGCTGACGACGACTTCTGCTGCTAGAAATGCTGCACTTCCTATTTTTTAGTACTGCATGACATTTAAAGCAAAGCTACCACATAAAATCATCAAGAAAACTAACAGCCGTTAAAGCTGTTTTCCTCAAAGAAAGCTTGTCCTTTATGGGCTGTGGTAATCTGTGAACCCTCCACTGATGCTTCAGTAGTATTATCCCTTAGTGCGTGAGAGGTGAGCGGCCGTTAATCATGTTAGTGTTTAAATGGTGTTTTAATTATGTGCATTTGTTCCAACAAAGTTGCCTAGATTACTTTATTGTGCAGTGTACAGCTTACGAAAATGTCAGCAACTACTGAGTTGTTAACATGCATATGCATTTATCTCTATGCAGGTGGCACTCAACTGTACCACTGCACTGCTGCTGAAATTTCCAGCACCAGCTGCTTTGTCACTGCCGTTTCACAGCATCTTGGTATGTGCTAATTTACAGTTATGTTAGGATGGGCTAATATTATGGCCCACTGCTATTTTCTATTGTGGCAGAGCCACATGACAATTGATGTAATGAGTACAGTGAAAACCTTTGAATGTTCTTCTACTATGGTACATAGAAAGGCTCTCCTTTTCGTCACTTGAGCAGGGGAAGAGAGCATGCAGGCACTCCTGAATGTACTATATTCCAAATGTCAGAGAGACATATTTCTATATATATATATATATATATATATATATATATATATCGTTACGCACAAAGGAGACCGTTTGTAAACCTCAGAGATGAAGGGGGCCGTTTAATTTAGGTTGCGAAGGTGAGCGCAAGAGCGGCTGGCTGGTTGATGCACTCAACGTCGTCCTCTTCCGCTTTTCCAACACGGGACCGCAAGCACGTTCACCGGTCTCAGTTTTCCTCACGCGTAACATTCCTCTCGTTGCAGACGAAGCCCGCCGGGCGAGTCAATCCATTTGTCTTGAAGTGAAGAGTTTCATGCGGGCGACAAGGACCACTTGGGTCTTAGCAGCTCTTCTACCACTCGCCATGAGGCGAGCTATGTTGTTGGTGACTTCCGTGAGTCTGTTAATAATCACAAACGGGCCATCGTAGGTGGACAAAAGCTTTTGGCATAACCCGCGTTTCCGTACTGGAGTCCACAGCCAGACTAAATCACCAGGGTGATAGATTACCGGACGGTGGCGAATGTCGTAGCGTGCTTTTGATCTGTCCTGCGATGCCAAAGTGCGCAAACGAGCAATACGACGAGCTTCTTCGGCAAGGCAGAGCGTCTCGGTGACAGTGGGATTTTCGTGACTGCAGAAAGGGAAGACAGTGTCGATTGTGTACCGGGTGGCCGTGCGTAGAGCAGGAAGAAAGGGCTATACCCGGTAGTCTCATGCTTGGCGGTGTTAAACGCGTACGTGATAAAAGGCAGTACGTCATCCCAGTTCTTCTGGTCGGATGAAACATACATAGATAGCATGTTTACAATTGTTCGGTTGGTGCGCTCCCTAAGCCCATTCTTTTGTGGATGGTATGGTGTCGAGTGACGCAAGTGGGATTCACACAAACGAAGCAGCTCCTCCACGACATACGCTGTGAATTGTCGTCCACGGTCACTGATAATCACGCGAGGCGGACCATGTCGCAGGAGGACATATTCTAGCAGGAATGTTGAAACGTCATTGGCAGTTGCGGAGGGCACGGCCGCCGTATCACAGTAGCGTGTGATGTAGTCGACGCAAACAACTATCCACTGATTTCCCTTGGCTGATTTTGTAAAAGGGCCCACGAAGTCAATGCCCAGTTGTTGGAAAGGTGTGCTTGGAGGCGGGATCGGCTGCAGGAGACGAGCTGGAGCAGTAAATGGCCGTTTGTGGCGCTGACATTGTATCCAGCTAGCCACATACGTCTCAACAGATTGTCGCATTCCAGGCCAATAAAAGCGTTCCTGAATACGGTACAGCGTCCTCGCCGAACCTAAATGGCCAGACGTATAGGGTCGTCATGCATAACACTCAGAATCGCTATGCGAAGGTTCTCCGGCACAACTAGCAGAAAACGTGTGCCAGTGCTGGAAAGGTTCTTCTTGTACAGGAGCCCATCACGTACACAGAAATGGTTTGGTGTTGTCGAGGTGGTAGTAGCGGTGAAGAGCGGTGTTAATTTAACGTATTATCGCTGTTCGGATTTGAAACAGTCGAAGTCTGGAAAACTCGGTGAAACAGGAGCCACAAGGTGATCGAAGTCGTCGGCGTCACAGTCCGTAGCGCTAAGTGGCATACGGGAGAGGCAGTCCGCATCAGCGTGTCGTCGACTGCTCTTATAAGAAACGGTGAAGCGGTGTTCTTGCAGTCGGAGCGCCCAGCGCACAAGGCGGCCGCAAGGGTCACGGAAATTTACAAGCCAACACAATGAGTGGTGGTCGGTGACAACTGTAAAGGGGCGTCCATACAGGTAGGAACGAAACCGTTGAACTGCAAATATTACCGCGAGGCATTCTTGTTCCGTGACAGTGTAATTCTGCTCGGGCCTACTTAATGAGCGACTTGCATATGCGATCACGTGTTCACCGTAGTGTTGAACTAGGACAGCGCCAATACCAGTGCCACTGGCATCCGTATGGAGTTCTGTCGGACCTGAAGGACTGAAGTGTTGAAGAACAGGTCGTGACGTCATCAGAAACTTCAACTGACGAAAAGAAGAGTCGCACTCTGCAGTCCACTCAAAGGAGATATCCTTTCGTAGCAGGCATGTCAGCGGATACGCGAAGTCGGCGAATTTAGGAATAAAGCGGCGGAAATAGGAACAAAGCCCCAGAAAACTACGAAACTCCTTGACAGAGCACGGTGCACTGAACGCTTCAACGGCTGCTGTTTTCTGGGCATCAAGGCGGACACCATCCTTATCGACGAGATGTCCAAGCACAAAGGTTTGGCGGTCTCCGAAGTGGCATTTCTTGGAAATTAAAACAAGGCCAGCGTACCTGATGCAGTTCAGGACAATATCCAGACACGAGTTGTGTTCGCTGAAGGTGTGGCCAAAGATGACGACGTCGTCGAGGTAACACATGCAGATGCTCCACTTTAAGCCGCGCAGAATAGTGTCCATAAATCTCTCGAATGTTGCCGAAGTGTTACACAGTCAGCCCGTCAGAGGTTACGAAAGCAGTCTTTTCCTTGTCCTCAGGATGCATCGTAATTTGCCAGTAGCCAGATCGTAAGTCTACTGAGGAAAAGTAAATGGCGGAATGAAGGCAGTCTATTGCGTCATCAATACGTGGGAGTGGGTACACGTCCTTTTTTGTTACAACATTCAGCCGGCGATAGTCGATGCAAACTCTCCAAGATCCATCTTTCTTTTTCACAAGAATCACTGGAGCTGCCGATGGACTCACTGACTCTTGTATGACTCCCTTTTTCATCATTTCGTGCACTTGTTTGTTGATAATCTGGTGCTCTGATGGTGAAACGCGATATGGCTTTTGTCTAATCGGATTTGCCGAACCCGTGTTGATGGTATGGCGTGTTCGAGACGCGGGGATGGCAGGCATTTTGTCCTTCTGCGCAAAGTCGAATACCCAAACGTGCTTCGAAAGCACACCTACTAACGTTCGGCGTTCACTTGTGCTGAGTGATTTATTCACCATTGACAAAAGGGCTGTTTCCGAGCGGTGGCCATCAGGTTCTTCTGGCACATCTGTAAGTTCAGCCACTGATAAGGATGCGTGTTCCCTGACGAAGGCTAATTTAAAGCCGTTTGGTAGTATAACGGGCTCCTGAGAACAGTTTACGGTCCATAAGCCAGGGCGTCCACCTTTTATGGACACCACACAATGTGGTACCCACACATTCTTCTTAATGTGCATTGGTTCTACGGTAATGTGCATTCTACGGTTAATGTGCATTGGTTCTACGGTAGTATCGAAGCTGTCGGCATTGGCGCCGCAACAGACAACGGAAACACAAACGGTAGATGATGTAGGTACTAGAACGCTGCACGGGCTCGGGCTTACCCGAAAGCCCGGGCCGGGCCGGGTAGAGCAGTTTTTTTACGGGCTCGGGCCGGGCTCGGGCACGGCGTGTGCTTTTTGACCCGGGCCCGGGCCGGGCTCGGGTTTTTGACGCGGGCCCAGGCCGGGCTCGGGCTTTCTTGTGGTGCGCATGTAACGTGCAGCGAGTTATTCGCCGGCGTCTCAACTCTGAAAAACATGTATTTTTCGGTCTCGGACCGGGTTCGGGCCGGTTTTGTGCTGGGTTCGGGCCGGGCTCGGGCCTAAGGTAAAGGGGTGGCGGGCCGGGCCGGGCGGGTAACGTAGATTATTTCCGGGCCCGGGCCGGGCCCGGGTCTCGCCATAAAAGTTTTGATCGGGCTCGGGCGGGCCGCCCAATGTAAGAATGGGCCCGGGCTGCAAAAATCGGCCCGTGCAGTGCTCTAGTAGGTACAACCGTATCACCACAAACACGCAGTGTAATATCGCGATCTACAAGGTTCTCAAGGAGTCCTGACGGAATCTTACCACTTACGAATACCTTCCCTGTGCGGCAGACGACAGTGGCACCAAACTCCTGCAAGAAATCCATGCCGAGAATAACATCATGGGTCGACCGAGGAATAATTACAAACTCTGGGAATAACATGGCCTGTAAAAGACATGTCAGCACACACCAATAGGTCGCAACGGCTTGCCACTCACTCCACAGAACTTTAAATATTCGTCTCATTTAAACAACCCCTTTCGCCCTAACACGTCTTTAAAAGAGACACTCATGACCGAAATTGTTGCGCCTGTGTCCACCAGAGCCATCACAGGCATATTATCTACAAAAACGCACACTTTGTTTTTAAGCATCAACACAGGAGGCATTTCTGTCAGTAGCACGTCTCCAGCGACCTCACGTCCATCGGCCGCGCTAGCTAGTTTTCCGGTGACGAAGGGGACGTGGTGCGACGCAGCGTTGAGGGAGAACGGTGAGCACGACGTTGCGGTGGTGGTGTCAAACTCCTGTCAGATGGCGGGGAGCGATTCCTGGAGCTGCTCGGCCAATACTTGTCGCCAGATGATACGTGTGCTGGCCACGGGACACCGTGGGGTGGTTCGGAGGGCCGTGAAAACTCTGAGGGCTGGCCATACCACGTGGTCATACGCTCGTTGCAAAACCGCGGTATATGACCTGGGACACCACAACAGTAACACACCGGGAGATGTAAAAACCTTGATTGTTCGTCGATGAACCGGATATTACCATTTTCCCTTGTGTAGTTGGCTGGTTCAGGGCGTGTGTCACGACGATACATCGGGCGTCGAGAAGGCCTGCGCTGAGCGCGTTGGTCATAGCGTGGAGTCGGAGGGCGTGTTGTCATCATCGACTGTGGGGCTGCGCTGTATTCTACAGCCGCTGCGCTCACCATCAGTTGCCAAGGGGCCAGATGTGGCGCAGTCATAACCTCACGTGACGTGAACACGCCATGGTGGTCAGCAGTTGAACGCGACATCTCTTCGCGGCGGGTAAGTTCCTCGCGGACTATCTGCCGGATGGTCGAAGAAAGGTCGAGGCAAGGGCTCATGTCCACACTGGCAACCGTCGTAACGTTTGCCAACCGACCAAACTTTGGCGTAATCCGCCACATCTTGAGCGTTTCAAATTTTCTGCAATGCCGAATGACGTCGGACACAGAACTGAGGCTTTCCTTTCCAATTAGAAAATCATACACATCCTCAGCCACTCCTTTGAGCAAATGTCCGAATTTATCTTCTTCCGACATGCGAGCACTGACCACCTTGCATAGCTTTAACACTTCTTCGATATATGTGGTGCATGTCTCACCTGGCAGCTGCGTCCGTTGCGACAGTGTCTGTTTAGGAGGAGGAGGAATAAACTTTATTTTTGTACAACATATTTCTGAGGCCTAGGCCTCTCTACCTAGATGACGGCCTCAAGCCCTTGGGCTCTGGCGGCATCTTCGGCCTGCTGGATTGCCTTAAGTTGGTCTTCCGGTGAAGAGCTGAGCAGCGCGGCCTCCCACTGCTCTCTGGTCTTGTGTGTTTTGTTCTGTGTGGGTGTCCCAGGAGAAGCCCAAACCATGTTGTAAGTCGACGGCTTCGACGAAGCTGCAGCAGTGACACTGTTAATTAGTCTTTCACCGCCCGTCCTTAACGCACACAGTGCCTTAACGCTCACACAAGGAGGCATTTCAAGAAAGTGGTCGAAGTTTTTCTGAAATACCGAAATTAACTGCTTGGAACTGCAACATTTGCAGTTTTTGAATACTGTTTGATTGCATAGTGTATGTGATGTCATTTGTTGGCAAAGCTTTTCACCATCAAGTAAGCAATAGTCATTTCTAGTTTCTTTTTATTGTGTCTGTAGCTCTCGATTTACTCTTCTACGCGGCTTCTCTTCGAATGACTTAACTGTTGAGCTTTTTGCTTCTTCTGTTCCTCCAAGTACACTTGGTACTGGTTCCATGTGCCTAAAACTTGTATCCGCAGCTGCTTTGCAATTTCAGCTTTAAGGATTTCACCTTCTATTAGCTCCACAGACAATTCTCTGTGTCACAGAGGGGGAAAATGCTTGGTAATGTCTAAGTCTAGCCAAGTGTACAAATTTAAGGACTTTCCATTACTGCAAAAATTCAAGGGCTTTCAATGCCTTGAAAATGGCATTTTAGAAATAAAGGGTTTTCAAAGATCACTGCAAACGCCGCATTCTAGCACCTAAATAATTTCACAAGCTTACTTTGGCAAGGAATTCACAAATTCATGCTTTTTAACTAACACTGCACCATCTCTGTACATTGAAGCTAGGAGAGCGCTACCATTTTGCAGTAAAGAAAAATACTGAAAACCTTCAATACCACTCTTTCTTTTGTTTTTCTATGGAGCTTCGTCTTGCCTAGTTAAGTTTACAAATGTACCTGGTTTTGGTGGGCGTTTCTTCGACATTTTCTGTGAGAAGCAGATGAGTAAACGTGCACAATTTGGTGCAACGCACTGTGCCATTGACACTGAGAGGAAACCGGGAAAAGAAAGTTACCCCCCCCCCCTTTCCCCGAAACGTTCGTGCACCTAGCTGTGGCGTGCATGCATCGTGGAAGAAGAAACAGCGTAAACACAAGGACGACGAAAAAGCATGAAGCACACCAGCGCTTCGTGGTGTGGTCCACGTTTTTTTGTCGTCCTTGTTTTGCGCTGTTTCTTCTTCCACAATGCTCATTCAACTGGCCGGCAAGTCCATCCTGTGCATGTATGTTGAACAGACGCATGAGTGTAGATGGTCTTCGAAGCTTTCAGAACGAGCGCTGCCACAGTAAACGAGCAGTGCACGCGCAACAAGTGCACACATTAGAAATTTAAACATGCGTGCCGATGCATGTGACGCGGCTATCGGCATACGCAGTATCCAATTGCTGGAATGCATGCGCTCCAAAACGCTAACGACCCGCTGCTAATTCAGGACAACAGCTTACAGCGGAATGAATCAAACTGTAAACCAATGCAATTGAAAAGAATGCATGAAGGCACGTCGAAATGCCTTCGTGACACTGGTACTGGCGTCGCAGTTGACCATATACGAATGGAACTTGCGGAATTTTTTTTAAATGCTGACAAGTACACACTCGAATTAAATTCACGTACGTGTATGGTTGGCGCGATACTTCATATCCGCTTATTTGCGGAGAATATATAATGCATGGGCTGGAGAAGCACTCGATCGTGAGCAGAACGGCACATCTGTTATTATTGCGATAGCAATTATATGAACACTCCTAAGCAGATTTCTGCCGTCGGCGTCGTCGTCGCCCTCGCCGTGAGGTTCCGTATGACGTCAATAAAGATGAAATCGTCGCCGCGCACCGCCGAACGCTGTATGTGCGAGTCAAAGGGCGTGAGGGACGCGCGCTTTCACGGGGAGTGATCGCACGGCGGAGAACAAACGCGCGTTCTGCGCCGTGCTCCCTTAAGGGCTGCAGAAGTAGGCGTCTCTTTCCTCCTTTACAATCACCATATATGTAGAGCAAACGCGCCTTCTTCCGATGCGCGATAAGCCATGGAGGAGGGGGAGGGAAGGGAGGCGACGTTCAGCTGCGGCACCAAGTGCCTATTTATATCAGAGGCTCCGGCAACAGTCACCAACGCCGCACGCATTTTGTGCGAATGTGGGCAAAACGCCTACGGCGTCGACAACAGATCTGCGTGTTGCCGGTGCTGCTGCATGTCCAAGTTTATACAGCTGATAAAGCTACTATCATTACTCCGTATAGCTCTCTACCAATTTGCTATTGCAATTGATGCTTCGCCTTTCAGGTGAAACTGCGACATTTTATTGCGATAGCAATTATATGGACATTCAAAAGCAGATTTCTGCCGTCGGCGTCGCCGTCGTCGTCGCCGTCGTCGTCGCCGTGAGGTTCCGTATGACGTCAATGGAGATGAAATCGTCGCCGCGCGCCGAACGCTGTCTGTATCTGCGAGTGAAAGGGCGCGAGGGACGCGCGCTTTCACGGGGAGTGAACGCACGGCGGAGAACAAACGCGCGTTCTGCGCCGTGCTCCCTTAAGGGCTGCAGAAGTAGGCGTCTCTTTCCTCCTTTACAATCACCATATATGTAGAGCAAACGCGCCTTCTTCCGATGCGCGATAAGCCATGGAGGAGGGGGAGGGAAGGGAGGCGACGTTCAGCTGCGGCACCAAGTGCCTATTTATATCAGAGGCTCCGGCAACAGTCACCAACGCCGCACGCATTTTGAGCGAACGCTGGCAAAACGCCGACGGCGTCGACAACAGTTCTGCGTGTTGCCGGTGCTGCGGCATGTCCAAGTTTATACAGCTGATAAAGCTAATATCATTACTCCGTATAGCTCTCTACCAATTTGCTATCGCAATTGATGCTTCGCCTTTCAGGTGAAACTGCGACAACTTTTTTCCGACAGTACTAACATTATTTTCCAGCGTTGACGACAAGCCGTGAAGAATAGTTCTCACGTTGTCGTCTAAGTCGTCGAAGTTGTCTTCCTTCGTTAGTCGTGTCACGTAGTATAGTGGAGGTGAAGAAAACAGTCGTAAAACTGTGTATTACGAAACTGATTCTTTATTGAGCTAACCTGTGCCCACAAAAGCAAGCTACACTCGAAGCACAACGAAAGCGGCGAACACAGTCGGCGATGGTCGAAATCTGATCAGCAGCGAAATGCGTCGGCTTTTATACATGAGTCGTCGAACGTCCCAGAGTAATCCCTGGTGCCCGCGTGTCTTCCTGAAAGTACTAGACAATTCGCGTCGCTCATAGAATCAGATTACATAAGCGTCGGTGACAACAGACAACGGATAGAAGCATCGATAGCGTTCAAGAAACACGATACATGCAGGCGCGTCCTGTGCCTTGCGATAACGTTTAACATTTGGTAGTCGGTGGAAACGGTCACCGGTGAAAGATATATAAACATGTGCTGTGCTGTTGAGCAGATACTCAACAGCACAGCACTGCAGAGAAACGCCACCCACCGCCGCCGATTCCTCAAGTACATTTGGTAGCTATATACCTCCGTAAAAGAACACCTCCCAGCGTAGTGGCGCTGTGGTGTAATCATTAGAATGTGTGCTTAGGGACTGTATAAATACGAGTGTACGCAGGTTCGATTCCACGTGATGTACTATAAAGTGTTAATAATAGTAATCCTTTATTTGCACTTGAAAAAAAGACGGGGGGGGGGGGGGGGTAGAGGAGCAAAGAGAAAGAGAGAGATCGTCCTGGGTGGCGTGCTAGGCGTGGCAGATAGGTACAGACCCTTACGCGGAGCGCCTGCCAGGCATCCACCCAGGGGGAGTGGGGGAGGAGGATGGAAACACCTTGGAGGATGGTAGACAAAAGGCAAATGACCTGCTAATTCATGAACTAAGTCCACTCATGGAGGCTTCTCGCCAGTGTTCTGCACAGCTCCCTAGATGACGCACGGTCCGAAGGGAGGGGTGTTCGCACATGTCATGGGGCAGAAAGAAAGTCTCGCACTGCAGCCGGAATAAGTGAATTCTGGTGGCGGACTGTCCTCGCGTACATTGGTTCGGGCTGGCCCGTTCGCTTGCTGTAGCGGACGACTGAGCTGATGTAGGAGTCGTCAAGGGATCCATCGAGGCAGCGGGAGAGAAGGCGTATCCGGGCGACAGCGGTGTTTGAGCGTCTGCCATTCAAGGCGTTGCAGTCGTGCCTCATACCGTGGAAGTACTTCGCGGCTGCAGCCGAGGCCGGTGAACAGTGTCCGGGTGGCGCGGTGCTGGACGCTCACCAGCATATTGGTTAGGTGAACCTGAGAGGAGTTCCACACGGAAGAGCAGCACTCCAGTCGTATGAATAGTGTGATTCCGGTCTAAGGTAAAGAAAACTATCGCAATTCCGTGCACATTGTGTGCACGGAAGGCCGTTATCAAGAGCAGTATAAAGTGCACGGAAAGCATCCGGGCCGCAGGGTTTCGACGTGCGTACCACGAAACCGAGAGTGCGACGCGTTTTGGCCACTGCGTTGGAGACGGGCAGTGAAAAATCAAGAGTTGGGGTGAACGTGGCTCCTAGAATTGCAGCTGAGGAAACATTACACAGGACAGAGCCCTCAAGCGTATAAACGGGCGAGGTAGCTCTCTTGCTGTTGTGAAAACGGAGAACGACACTCTTAGTTTCACTGATGGAGAGATGGCTGACTGATGCCCACTGGGAAACATGGGTGAGGTAGTCTTGCAGGTCGACACAGGAGTTATCAGACGGTGAGACAGGGGCCAAGATAGATGTGTCATCCACATACTGCACCAGTAGAACTTCGTTCGACTGCGGCATGTCGTTAACATAAAGGGGAAAGAGAGTCGGTCCTTGCACAGAACCCTGGGGGACCCCAGAGAGGGCAAGGTAGCTCTCGGAGTGCGATCCGTGGTAATGGACTCGCTGTGAGCGTCCCACCACGAAGCGTGCTAACCAGAGGAGCAATGTGCCTTGAAGACCAGCTTGGGCTGCTTTTGTCACCAGAATGGCGTGGTCGAGTGTGTCGAATGCGTTAGTCAGATCTAATTGGATCAGGTGTGTTGGCGTGCCGCTATCCATGTTGGAACTGACATAATGTGCGACCGTGGCTAAGGCTGTCTCACAACTGCGATTGGGACGGAATCCGTGCGGAGAGGAAGCAAGAATGCTGTTCTGTTCACGGAAGTCTATAATGGAGCGATTGACGAGACGCTTGAAGGTCCTGCAAAGGATGGAGGTGATTAAGACTGGGCGATAGCTGGACACCTCACATGTGGGCTTCCCTCGGCCCTTGTGGACAGGGGTGACAAAGGATTCCTTCCATTTCTGGGGAACAAAGGCGTTGTCCACAAAAGACTGAAACATGAGTAGGAGGGACGAGGTTACGTGTGGGTAGATGAGTTTCAGGAAGGAAGGAGCAGCATAATTAGGGCCTGGATTTTGGGACGGCTTAATGAAACGCACGGCCTCGTGCAGGTCATCATGTGAGAAGGAGATGTTACTGATGGAGGCTGCAGGAGTAGTGACTCTAGTTTCTACCTCTTGGGTGAGGATATCAGGGTCAAGAGAAGTGGTAGAGCTATATGTGGATGAAAACTGCGAAGCAAATGACTGTGCTATCGATGAGGGTTCGGTTACAGGTACGGCGTTGTCCATAAAGCAAGGTTTGTGGGAAGTGGACTGAAAGCATTTAATATACGACCAAAAGAGCTTGGGGTCCTCCTTAGCCTGTAGTACAGTGACTCGGTGAGTGCGGGAGCTGCGACTGCGGATCAGTGAAGATGGGAGTCGCAGAACTGAGACAAGGAGCAAACGGGGCACATCCAAGGGTCATTGCAGGGACCCAGTTTGCGATACTGAGCCATAGATAGATGCACGCAGCGACGATGAAACCAGCCGTCATAGGAATCGCAACATAGCGCAGCTTGATCGTCTCGCATTCGTTTAGTGCAGGATGCACAGGTGGGTTGTGGCGCGCCCGGGTTGGGAGAAACGTCACCGGTGAGGAGGAGGAACATGGCGAGGTAGTGGCGTTGGGCAATGCGGGTGACTGCAGTTGTGGGAGAGTTGCGCCGATGTGCAAAAGCCAATGGGGCGAGGAAGTAGCCATGGGGCAGCGGGGGAGTAAGCCTAACAGCAGCTAAGCGACCACTCGGCTGAGCGCCGGTCACTCTCGGAAACGGGGCTCCGTAGAAATTTGTAGCAAGACGCTGGGAGCACTCACGCGGTCAGAGATGACTAAAGCTTTGGTGGCGGAGCTGTACGAGTGCGACAAAAAGTAAAAGGAGACGCAGGTGCGGAAACACACATGTGGTAACCATTGGCTTGGCTTAGTTGTTAGTGACGTGTTGTTAGTGATCGTGATGAGTGTGTAATTTGCCTTGATGATTGTGTTTCTAATTACGCTATGTTACTCCTGATTGCGAAACTTGCCACGATAGTTGCGGATGAAGTGTAAATTCGCTTTTTTCCCCCCGCAAGTGGCGTTCGGGACGCATACGCATAAGGCCGCCTTCAGAGCAGTCACGCCTATGGTAGGCTGCAAATAGCCAGCAAAAGTTTGACTTAAAATCCTGCATAACTTTGCTCACGCCTATTCTGACGGCCGCTTGGAATTGGGCCGCCTGAAACTTGAGCCGCTTGAAAATGGGCCGCTGTCTCTGGGGGGCCGCCTGTGGAGCCACTTAGCGAACGGTATATCAGCTGCCGTAATTTGTTCTGATTTCCTGCCTGTACGCGTGGATTCTAGCCAGGAGTTGGCTAAGAGTGTAGTTTTGCTGCACTAGTAAAATGTTACTGCTACTGCTAACCACTGTTACTGTTACTGCTAAACACAGGAAACTACATGCATGCGCTCGACGAATCAGGCATGTTCCTGTATCTGAACACATGAACACGTACCTATAGTAGTAAACTATGAGACAACATACTTATTCAATGCGGAAGCGTCAAATGATCCATTCACCCAAAAACCCTCGCGTCCGTCGTCTATTGCAGCGAAACGGCATCGAAGCTGCCATTGTCATTTGCTGCGACGCCACGTCACGATCACACCTCCACAGAGAAGAGCGGGCGAAAGTAAACACCTGCAGTGATAGCGCGTCAGGTGTTTCGTGAGGGGATGGACAGTGATCAAGAGAAGAAAATGACGTTTGATTCCGCAACCCCTTAAGGAGCACAGCGCAGCGTCGTCAAGGGAGAGGGTATGACAAAAGTGGAAGGGCAATAGATTTCACTGCGCGCGACAGGTGGTGGTCCTCAGCAAAGGGGCCAGCGTTGTAGCGGGCGCCCATAAGGTGGCGATTCCTGTTGAGTTCACAAACTCCAGCAGGCATCGCAGCCCAGGGAACTGAGGACACACTGGAAACAGCAGGTCAGTCTTTGTGGCCGTTGGAAGGCCGTAGCGTCTGTAAGTGGTGATGACTTTGTAGCGTTTTTGCACCAAGCGTGTGCAGGCACAGAGAAGGTGCTCCAGAGTCTCGGGGTCTCCGCACTTCTTGCAGGCAGGCGACGTGGCGAGGCCCTTGGCGTATAGCTGGGCCTCAGTCCAGGTGCAGCCAGTCCGTAAGCGCAGTAGCATGAAGCGGTCTCTTCTGGAGAGGCCGTTCTCTGGTAGCGGCTTGGTAACAATAAATTAGTAATTGGTAGAAAAAAAATGAGCTTTCGTAAGCGAGAAAATGACCAAAAAGAAAATCAGAGTGGCATAAACCATGAAAAACTTTTTTTGAAATGTTGGAAACACCGGAAACATATCCTAACCTTTCTTAGTGTATACGGAAGTAATAACAGCAGACGAAAGTACATGCAAATGTACTTTCGTCTGTACTTTCGTCGGGCCACGGCACCGCCACTGTGATCCTACGCTCACCGCTGATGTTTGTACAGGTCCTGTTGCTGATTTTCCTGGGCCGGCCATGGTTCGTTTCTTCGATGCGGCCGGTCCCGACGACACCCATGCGTGAATGGCTCAACGATACAAGCTCCCCCTGGCTCGGCGCATTTTCGTCAACGGACTGTGGCCTATCAATACCGTTTTTGGCCAGTTCGCCTCTCCTTGATGCTCCGCCACCTCTGGACGCCATAGTTTTTTCCGTCTGGCAACGTGGGACCGAGTCAGCTGAGCGGGCAGTACAAAAGTGCGCGCATTCCGACGCCACCCTAGGCCACAGCACCGCCACTGTGATCCTACGCTCACCGCTAATGTTTGTACAGGTTAGCTACTATGATGCTTATTCATATCGTGACGATGATGTGTGTCCTTTAGCGGTGTCGTGGCCACCTCATGTTTTGAAAAGTGTTCGCGCTTCTGTATTGTATCTGATGTGCCTGCTTGTTCTGGGAGGCGATGTCGAGCTTAACCCGGGACCCATGACCAAGGCTCAAGAGGAAAATCTATACCTTGTGGCTGGCTCTATCTTGCGTGTTGAAGCTAGCAATTCAGTACTTCAAGAATCTGTTAACAATGTACTTCAAATTAACTTAGAGTTAAAGAATGATTTAGAAAAACTGACAAAGCGTGTCCTTGACCTAGAGCAGAAATTTGCTGCAGCCCCTAGTGCTCAGTCCATCGCGTGCAGCGACAACGGTCTCGTAGGTGTACAAGAAAAAATTGACGACCTGGAAAATCGCTCTAGGCGGTCTAACGTTCTCTTTTATGGCATAACAGATTCGGCGAAGTCTGAAACTTGGGAAGAGTCAGAACGACTCGTAAATAATTTCTGTACCGAAAAACTTGGGCTTACCGTGACGTCAATTTCGAGAGCACATCGTGTGGGCCGCTTTTCGTCGGAGAAGAAGCGGCCTATCATAGCCAAATTCTTCAATGAGAAGGAAGTCGAACTGGTTCTGAGCCGCGGCTTTAAGTTGAAAAACACCAATTTGAGCATCTCGCGAGATTACTCGGAAACAGTTCGCGAAAAGCGACGGAAGCTTCTCCAGTTCTCGCGAACTATGAAGAAAGACGGGGATCGAGTACGGCTTGTTTTCAACAAACTGCATTTGAACAATGACGTTTACGAGTGGAACACCAATGAAGGCCAGGCTGTTCTTGTTTCCCGGCTCAGGGATAAATGATGTTCCTCCTTAGTTTCCTTAGGCTCAGGTTCATCTACCAGCTTACCCGTAAAATTGCATTGTCGCAGTGATAAAAAAATTTCCATTTTGATACACTAACGCTAGAAGTGTTGTCGCTAATGGTATTTCACTCTCATCGCTCATCGATTCATTCCACGCTTCGTTAGTGTTACTTACCGAGACCTGGCTTAACGATACCATTCACGATAACAGCATCTTTACGAGTGAATCCACTTTCAAGTTTTTTCGATGTGATAGACAACAGCGTAGAGGGGGCGGTATGCTCATCGCGATAAAGGAAGAATTCATTGCCGCACCCATCAGTATCGATTCTTTTCTTGAATGTACTTGGATTTCCTTGTAGGGTACTGCATTTAGTGCGATCATTGTCGTTTTTTACCGTCCACCCGACATTTCTGGCGCGTTTTCCGATGAGTATCATCGGGTGCTGAGCGAGGTGTTCGCACTTTTTCTGAGGTCGATAATTATCATATTTGGTGATTTCGATTTTCCAAATATCAATTGGTCGTCACTCTCTGTATCGGCCACGGATGTGGCCGCACATTATTTTCTGAGCACTTGTCTTGACTTTTCATTAACCCAACTTATTAGGCCAACACGATCCACTGAAACTTCTGCCAGTATACTAGACCTAGTTTTAACTAACAATCCTGATATAATTGCCGACATAGCTCATGAAGGAGGCATCGCAGACCATGATGTTATAACTGGATGTATTAACTTTTGCGTGAGCAAAAGAACAATTACCAAAAAGAAAATAATGTGTTACGGTAAAGCCAATTTCGACGCAATTAACGATGAATTAACCACATTTTCTGATCAATTTCTGCATGATTTTCATTCACGCTCCATTGAACAGAACTGGGCCCTCTTTAAAGCCAACCTCAGTTCTCTCAAGGACACGTTCATTCATATGTTAGCCATTTCCTGCAAAAACAGTTCTCCTTGGTTTACCAACAAGCTTCGGCGGCTTAATAACAAAAAGAAGAGACTGTATAGGCAGGCAAAACTGACTGGTCTCGCGAGTGCCCATGACAAACACAAAACGTGCGAAAAGGCTTATAAGGCATTGCTAAAATCTACTCGCCATAACTTTTTTTCTCGTGATTTACCATCCATGCTAAAAAATAATACTCGTCGCTTTTGGCGTGTTGTGAATCCTGTAACTCGCGCTGACATCAGTCTTACTGATTCTCATGGAGTTCCTATCCCCGATTCAGATTGTGCTCAACTTCTTAATGATACGTTTGTAACAATTTTCACTCATGAAAACGTTAACTCATTGCCAACTTTAAAGGCATTAGTAGGAATCACAATGCGCGAGGTAGTCATCAGTGAGTCTGGTGTTTTAGCTCTACTAAGCAATCTTAAAACGTCATCTAGCGCCGACCATCTAGGCTTCAATAATAATTTTTTAAAGAATACATCGCATAGTATTTGTTCTATGTTAACCACTCTATTTTCCCAGTCACTATCAACTGGCTGTATTCCTAATGACTGGCGCATTGCTAAAATAATACCCATTTTCAAATCAGGTGATCGTGCTTGTCCGCTCAATTATCGTCCCATTTCCTTAACCAGTACTATTTGTAAATTACTTGGACATATAATACACACTCAAGTCATCAACTTCCTTGAAGACCATAACATTATTTTCAAGTATCAGCACGGTTTTCGCAGGGGCTACTCATGCGACACCCAACTAGCCGGATTTATTAACGACATACACGCACTGATAGACGCTGAGTTTCAAGTTGACGCAATATTTTTAAATTTTTCCAAGGCATTTGATCGTGTTCCACACCATAGGTTGTTACTTAAACTTTCACAGCTTAACATTCACCCTACTATGATTGCATGGATCACCGATTTTCTCTCATCTAGAATTCAGTTTACATCAGTTAACAATTCTAACTCATCTTATGCTGATGTTACGTCTGGAGTTCCACAAGGCAGCGTACTTGGGCCTTTACTCTTTCTAATCTATATTAATGATTTACCCAGTTGCGTGTTATGCAAAATCAGACGATTTGCAGATGATTGTGTACTTTGTCGATGTGTAACAAGTAACACTGATAATCACTTACTACAAACTGACCTGGAGGCAATAAGTGCATGGTGTTCTAATTGGTTAATGCCATTAAATATTTCCAAAACTAAACTCTTGTCTTTCACCAATAGGCCACGAAATCCAACCACCTACTCCCTTGATAACAACGCTGTGGAACTCGCCACAACTTACAAGTACCTTGGCATCAATCTTCAGCCAAACTTATCATGGAATAATCATATTAATCTTACCCTTGCCTCTTCTAACCGTACTCTCGGACTTATTAAACATAACTTATAAAAGCCCCAATGCATGTTAAAAAACTAGCGTACACAACACTAATCCGTCCTAAATTAGAATACGCGTCTGCCATTTGGGATCTCCAACGAACTTATATCATCAGTAACATCGAAGCCTTGCAAAACCGCCGCTGCACGATTCATTTTTTCAGATTATTCACGTTACACCAGCGTCACCTCGTTAAATAATAAAGCTGAGTTGGACTACTTAGGACTTCGCCGTAAAATTTCTCGCCTATCACTTTTCCATAAGCTTTATCACCATCCATCACTTCATGATGATTTCTTTGAGTCACCAGCAGTTATCTTTCCACGTCGTGACCATCCATACAAAGTCAAACGCGTTAACTGCCAGTCATCCCATTATGCATGTTCATTCTTACCGTGCACAATAACTGAGTAGAATGCCTTACCACCAGACATTGCCACTGAACCTGACTTGACAAAGTTTCAAGATTTAATTCCCTCATGACTTGTCAACTAATCTTATAATTATTATTATTATTATTATCTTGGGACTTTTGCAGTGTTTTCGATGTTTGTTGCTGTTTTGCTTTTCATTGCCGTTGCCGCATGTTTCTCCTAATATGTTCTAATGTTTTCTCCGAAATAATTGTGACTTATTTTGTGTATTACCTATGTTTCACTTTATTATTACTTTTGTTATATTGTCTTGTTTTTAATATGATGTATCCTCTATGACCAGTGCCTGTGCGCCTGTGACCCCCCCCCCCCCCATGTAATACCCTCATAATGAGGGCCTTTGGGGGTATTTTGAATAAATAAATAAAAAATAAATAAATAAATACATGCTTTTAAACGTTTTGGCAAGATATGGACGTTCTTTAACTAATAAGCTATTATGCACTTTTTTATGCTGATTGTAAGACAGCGACGAAAGTGTTCCATCTAGTACCTTGACGTACAAATAGTGTTCCACTCCGTAGTGCATGCTGGCAGTACAAACCCAGATCGGCAATAGCCTTACTCGGTTATCAGGCCACTGAAAACTTGTCAAGAACGGCATAGCGCCAGCCATGTAATCGATCTGCCGTTAGAAAGTCATGCACGCATTTGGTGTAGCGTAGACTAAAGAAACAATCCGTCAAACAGCAAGAGTACGGTTATCCCAGCTCAGTGATTGCAAGAGCCTGGGACAGGATTGTGAAAGTTGTGAAAGCGGGCGCAAATACAGTCTACAGGACAAAGCAACAAAAATAAAAAGTCATTTGGCGGGATTCCATATATGCATGGCGTGTCCCAGCAGTTCAAAAGAGTGTTGAAGTAAATGTGATCTTTTCGGCCAAGAACAAGCTCAGCGGTATTTCCCACTTGCGCACAGACGTAAGAAACGGAAAGAGTCGGTGCATGCGGGTTCCAAGATCAAACACGTCCTTCGGTTTGCGTCCTGTGTTCAAGAGATTTTCTACCAGATACGGACCGGTTGCGGAAAATTGTACACAGGCGAGACTGGCAAGTGTTTGAACATCCGGCTTCGAAAGTATCCTAGCTCTTTAAGAGGGGCTCCATACTCTAATTTGGCACTACACTAGAAGCAATGCGGATGCGCGCCTATCTTGAAGGCACGACAGCTCTTTTTTGCCATAGAGAGAGAGAAAGCGAAGAGAGGAAAGGCAGGGAAGTCAACCAGAAGAACGTCCGGTTTGCTACCCTACACAAGGGGTAAGGGAAATGGGGAATAAAAAGAGGAAAAGAGGAAGAGAGTGAGCATTGTGTGTGCAGCGAAGCACCATGACACCAAAGTTCCATACTGGTTACGTGCGTTGAAGACATCTGACATGAACCAAGGGCCAGTGGTCGTTGCGTGAATAGGAGGCTGCGGTGAGCCATGGGGCTTACTCGAGACTTGCAAGCACTGGATTAAGAGCATCCAGTACTTGCACTGGACTTCGCGCTGACGGAGTATGCAGCTTGCTTAAGAGTATACGAAGGGTGTTTATAAGGGACCGAAGCATCACAACCACTTGCCGGTCTTCTACAGACAATTTATCGGGAGTCGGCATTGTGGACTCTACCGCGGTGCACTGTATCCTTTGATGTGACTGTGGTGCCAGCTGTGTCACCGGTTGTGGCTCCGGCTGTGGCCTCGGCTGTGGCTTCAACTGTGGCGTCGGCTGTGGCATCGACTGTGACGTCGGATGTGGCCATGGCTGTGGCTTCGGCTGTGGCTTCGGCTGTGGCTTCAGCTGGGGTATTCGCTGTGGCTTCGGTTGCGGCTTCTGCTGTGGCGGCGGCTGTAGCTTTGGTAGCGCGGGCCAGGGTTCAGTATTGTTGTTCGCCGGCACGACCTTGTCAGAGTTATACTCGACTCCACCAGGCCTAGGGGGCAGAGGAGGAGGAGTTGTCGGATGTGCCGCGCTCTTCATAGAGGAATCTTCGTTCTTTGAAGTCCGACGGCGTCGGGAACGTCGCTTTCTAATGGCCGCAACAGCTTCCCGACGAGACGAACGGTCTCTTGCCATCTCCTTCAAGACTTCGAGTTCGGACCTCCTGGTGCGAAACACGCGAGAACGCTTAGTCCGATATAACGACATCACCAGCACTACCAGTTAGGTAGGAGGATATTGCCCCCACCTCACCCCAAACTGAAACGTCGCCAAGCAGTCGTCTGGCGACAACTGCAGACACACACCTTCCTCAGTCCGGTGCGATCGCGGCACATTTTCCCCGCGCAATACCCGAGTGCTCTTTGCAAGTTATGTCAGGCAACTAGAGCGAGGCTCTCGCACATGTTGTGGGAGTGTCCTGTTATAGCAGCGAAGACAGTAGCTCTGGAGGCTCTTGCGCCGAAGGGGGCCGCCGCTCTGCGCAGCACCAACCTCAACACACGAGAGTGGGCCGCCTAGCGTCTAGGGAGCTGACTGAAGCAGAAGCAGGGCGCCATGTGCGTGAGCCAACCTGCGGTCCCCCTTTTAGATAATGAAGTGGCATACCTTAACACTACATAAACCAGTCCTGGCAGCGGCCTGGTTTGATGTCGCGGTATTCATTCTATGTAATTATTCTTAACGTAAGTGTGCGCCTGCGCTGTTCAACGTATGATTTGGAGTGATAGTGTTGCACAATTCCTTGTTCATATTCTTGTTCGTCTTGATCGATTTGATGCGTGATGTGTGAGATAGCCGGGATAAGAATAGTGTAGATTACATGTCTGCTTGTGAATACACGCTTGTTTTAAGTCAGCGCATGCTACGTCTACATTTTCTTTGTCCTCGTCATTTTTGAGCGCTGTTTTGCAATCGCCATGCAACTTTATCAACCCGCCCAACTTGCCGCACTTGCCACTTTTTTATTTGCTCAGAGATTCTGATGGATTTCGAAATTCTCCGCTCCTCACCTTCCATGAAATCTTGGCATGCTCGGCGGGCCTTTCCGCTACCACATCCTAAACTCACTAGACCATCGGCCTTTCGCATGCTCCAAACGGGGTCGTTCCCCTCCAGCCGATTCAGTCACTTCGCGCCTACCCCACTGTCCAGACTGTGGGGATGCTTTTATCTCATATGCTCTGGCAATGCCCTGCGTTACGCAGCTCATCGCTTACCACTCTAACGGACTGGGAGGCAGCCCTTAAGAGCGGCGACCTTCAGAGCAACTACGGGCTGTCCAGAGGGCCTGCGACAGGGCGGAGGACCACGATCTTCCGACCCCGACGTGGGTGCTACGGGAACTCCCTGAGCTAGTGAGCGAGGCTCTCGCACATGTTGTGGGAGTGTAGCTCTGGAGGCTCTTGCGCCGAAGGGGGCCGCCGCTCTGCGCAGCACCAACCTCAACACACGGCCGCCTAGCGTCTATGAAAGTGTTGAGATAATGAAGTGGCGTACCTCTCCGAAGCCCTTCACATCCTAAGGAAAGCTGGTCGACAGCACTTCGATAGCACTGCGCTCATGTGGTTCCCAGCGCGCTTCGCCACCCCCACCGACGAGGGCCGCCCTAACTTGAATGAGGTGGCACACCGCTCTGCGCGAAAACTGACCCGCCGCACAGAGTCAGAGACACCCTCTTCGAGTTCGGACCTCCTGGTGCGAAACACACGAGAACGCTTAGTAAAGTATAACGACAACACCAGCACTACCAGTTAGGTAGGAGGATATTGGCCCCACCTCACCCCAAACTGAAACGTCGCCAGAAACATCGCCAGACAACTGCAGACAACTGTCTGCAGTTGTCTGGCGACAACTGCGCACATGCACCTTTCCACGTCCGGTGCGATCGAGGCACATTTTCTCCGTGCAATACCCGAGTGCTCTTTGCAAGTTATGTCAGGCAACTAGAGCGAGGCTCTCGCGCGTGTTGTGGGAGTGTCCTGTTATAGCAGCGAAAACGACAGTAGCTCCGGAGGCTCTTGCGCCGAAGTGGGCGGCCGCTCTGCGCAGCTCCAACCTGAAGACACAAGAGTGGGCCGTCTAGCGGACCCGGGAGGCGGCGACTAGGTAAGGCCTCTCGAAGTCGATCCCCCCATGGGGGACCTGAGCCCGGGTCGTTAAACTTCGCCGGATATTCAATAAATTGTTTCCATTCATCCACTTCAGGAACTTTAGACTATTGAAATTGCGGATGGAGGTTGTTTGCCATGTGGTCAAATACATGTTGCGGGTTCGCTATGTTAAAAACTAGGATGTGCACAGCGTGACAGCAGACAAAAAAAACGGAAAGGCACGACGGGGACATGCGAAGCATGTTTCATGAAAAGAGCGTTTAGGTGGAAGTTAGCACTTGTCTCCGTCGTGCCTTTCCGTCCTTCGTCTGCTGTCATGCTGTGCGCCCGGTCTCACAACTCGCTTAAAAACTAGGTGAAACACATGGGCGCCTTTAGACGTATGCAATGGTGAGAAAAAAAAGGGGGTCGCTTGCACTAGTGCAAGGCTGGAGTAAACAGCGGAGCTGGTGATCGACCTAGCTTCTTCCAAGTTTTACAAGGCTTGGCTAAGTTTTGCTAGGAAATGCTAAGTGCCGCTAGGCAGGATATTCCGAATCGGCTTGCCGCAGACGCACAGATTCTCGCTTGGCCGCGCGACGCGCTTCAAGGTGAGCGGCGACTTCTTATGGTTGTCCGGATCTTCTTTGGTCGTCTCATGTCAAGCCTACTCGACACAGAGTCAACGCGAGTCCTGCCGCCGTCGCGGTGGCTCCGAGCTTTATCTCCCCGGTGATGTCACGGCCAAGCTGCGCCTCCACATTTGCCGAGGTTTGGCTGTCGAAAACTGCCAAGCCGACGAGAGAAGCGCAATTGGTACCCTCTTCTTACGGGCCTTTACCGTAGTCCCTCAATACTTTTCTGGTCTGAAAACTCCGCCGTCACTCTATGGGAGAGCTCGATATGCCGCATGAAGCCGCCGCGCTTCGCCGCCACCGCAGCTGAGAGGCCACCTTTCCCCATATTAAACCCGGAGAGACTGCAGATGCGGCCGGCGTGGGCTGAAAGTTTCGACGCGTACTTTATATTTCTGATTCATTTTATGCAAGATCCGAATTCTTGCATTCTACAATTGAAGTGGCACGTTCGCCTGACGATGCCGTTCAAATGTTGTGTGCCGGGGGGCCGTTCCGGCTACAAAGTCACTACCGAAAAGGTATCGTTATTTTGCATGCCGAGTGTTCGTGAGCATTTCCAGAATTAGAAGCGAGCCATACCACGGAAGAAACGGACGATTTCAGCTTCGAGTCCAAGCATGTGCGTGTGTGCGCGAAGCACTTTCATCCATCATCCATCTCCGTACGAACGATTTCACGATAAACGGTGACGCCGTATATCGTCTCCGAGGGACAAGCCGCGCCTCAGGCCTACTGCCTACTGCCTACTGCCACTGCCAGGCCTGCTACCTCTCATTGTTCTTTTTCTTTTTCAAAAATTTACCTTGTACCGCTACCAATGATTTTAAGAGATCAGGTCGTATCCATCTTTTCTCTGCGTTTTTTCCACCAGGGGTGCTATGCAGGATGCGCCGAGTTTGCCGAAACTCGAGATCTTCACGAGCTCTGGCTCTGGAGAAGCCCCAAGATGAAAGAACAAATGGTAACAAGACAAAGTTTATCAGTCGGCACGCCTCCACTTTCATTGGCGATCATACGGTCAGTGCATGGTCGTGCCTTCTTTCACTTGTTTGTCGTTCCACCCAGTGCATTACAGGCACAAGCAAGTTATAAAATAAATGCATTTAGTACAATAATATTACTGACTATAATGTGGGTTATAAGCATTTTAAAGTTTACAAGATGTACACTGAACGTGTATTAGACTAATTTGTAGTTTAATACGTTTCGCGTTATACCACGAGTGGACGCTCGTCCTCCTCTTTTTTTCTCTGGATTCGATTGGCGCGGCTCGCTACGTACTTGCGCTAGCATTTCCGAGCACTGATTGGTGTGCGCTTGCTTTTCTCACTGGGGTTTCAACAGTTCGCTCGTTGCTCTTTCTCTTTCCTCTGAATCGGATTGATGCGGCCCGCTACGTGCTTCCGCTCCCATTTTCCAGCACAGATTGGTGTGCGCCTGGTTTTCACACTGGGCTCGTTGCTCGCGCTAAAGAAAGGCTGCGAGTAGGGTGCCTCAGCTGCGAGACGAAGTGAGCGTCGGCTAGCGCATAAGTGGTTTGCCGCGCGCTTACCGTGTAAGCACTCAGGAATGCCGTAAAGCACTCGTACAAGGGTCAGAAAACTACGCTTTATTTTCTTTTACTTTGCGATGGACCTTCATACTGGCAAGCGTCGAGCAATGGCTTCTAACAACCGCAGGAAAGACTCTTTATACTGGGTAGCCCGAGCGATCTGTGGTTTCTAAGAAACGCATGAGAGGGTCTTTGCAGCGCACGTGGCCGTTGAGTGCCGCCACATCCATCCCAGGTGAGTCTCCAGCATCGGTGCAGCTACCCTGTACCCATCGCGAACGAGGTGGCGCTTCACTGTTTGACAATAACTTTCTCTTTTTTGCGTGTGAACGCCCATGATGAGGTCCACAAAGTTAACGCTGTGGTTAACTATCTCCCATTGGTGATTGAGGCATAGCCCCGTTAGCATCCACTAAATTTGGGATATATTTGTATGCGGCCAGTTCGTCACTATGAATGGTCCCCGGTTTGTCCCCGGTCGTCACTGTGGTCCCCGGTCGAACATTCGCTGCAATAATGGCGCCTAGCGTCGCCGCCTTTCATCGGTCGACCTTGAAAGTCGCAGCACCCCTCCGGTCGCGCAGAACATGCCGAAGACCCATGGGCCACCATCGTTAACACCGCCGTATTTTGGCGGCTCGGCGAAAAGTTGTCGCCCGACATTAGGCGGCCTCGATTGTACTTTTGCTCGCCGGAAAGAAGGCACTCGTCAATTTGCGCTGTCTACCTGGGGCCACCGAGTAGAGGTTGCGCCAGCAGGTCGTCCCTCGCGAACTTACAGGGGTAGTTCCTCCAGTCGGCGATGGCGTGCTCCGACAGAGTAAACAAGTCGCCGGTCATCTCCTTCAACAGCCATATGTCTACGCATTGGCTCACGCAGTATGTGAGCCAAATAATTTGCCGCCTGGAGACGTGGTCGTTCGGACGGCCGAGGCGGTCCGTGTTGGCGAAGTAACTTTCTTCGCCTCTCTGCCCGTGAGGTGCAGCGGTACGGTGTAACTGCGAAAACGGATTTCGGCAGCCGTGGCACCGGAAGGCAGCCCGGCGTCCAGTCTGAGCCTTCCAATATAATGTGACCACGTCGCCTGCGCAGGTTGGTTGGTCCGGGTTGAACCTCAGGTACTCGCAGGTGCCCCAGTACTCCGATGACGACGCCGGACTTGGCCTGGGGCGCGGTGGACGAGCAGTGCTTGAAACAGGAGAGAGCTGAAGCGATCGCACGAACTTTTCCTCTGCAACCTAGTCACACAACTCTGCGCTCGAAAAACACAATTTGCCCGCCACGCTGTCTCCACAGACGACGTCCTTCGCCTAACTCGTCACACAGACAGCGCACTGACGTCTTGGAAAGGCAAAAATGACGCGAAACTCTACGTCGGTCATATAGGTGAACGGGTCCACACGGTCATAGCGATGCTTACTGCCACTGGATGCAATGACACAGCCTGCTGCTGCCGCCGCCGTGTTCACGAGTTCAACTCGAGGGGGGTTTCCCGATGTACGAGTTTGGCCCGCGTTCGCCTGTCAATCAAAACCATATGTCACGTCCCGCGCGAGGCATGCAAATCTTGTGTGCGCCCACCACGGTTGGGCCACGCCCAACTTACTTTTCGGCAACAGTGACGTGGTGCGGAACTGAGAGACAGTAACAATCTCGACCGGCGAAATAAAACACGCACAACGCACTGTCATCGGTGATGTACTGAGCACCACTATCAAAAAAAAAAAAGTGTCGACTTTCGCTGGCTGATGCATATATCTTCTTGAGCTGTAATGGTCCCACAACACGGTTCATTGCCTGCATTGTGGCGACGTATAGCGCACAGCAAATAATTATCGGCAGGTCACTGTAGCTGCTTGCAAGGCGTCGATGCGCCGTGGTGGACGACGATCCTGAGCAGTGCGTAGTGTTTTCCACCGACAACGTATCGCAGTTGTCATTTGAAATGGCTGCTCTGTCATCAGTGATGTATCGGAGCCGCAGGGTCGCAAACACGGTCAGCGGTCAGCGCAAACACACCCAGTGTGATGGCATTTCTTCACCGCAAGCACGACACACTAAACAATTGCAACACCTTCCTGCGTTCGACGTCTAATTTCCTGACTGCACACAATTAAGAGCCCTCATCCGCCAAAATGTGATTGCTGCGCTGCCATTACGATATCCATCTGCGATAGTTGTTAGCTAATCAGCAGCAGAGGCAATCGGCAAGCACATTGGAGTGAATAAACACACTCAAATTCTGCGTACATGCGCACGGAGGCACCTTCAGTGGGCAAGCGGTGACAAGCGATGAATTGTGCTGCTGGGCAGCTCGCTCTTCTTCGCAATGCATCGCGGAGACTTCGCGCACGCAGATAAACTGGTGCATTTTCAATGTGCTGCGTCACTACGGACCCTATACTATCGTATGGCCATTTTACAGCGACAGCCGTTGCCCCCGTCTCTATGGCTTGAGTGTCGTTTCAGTTGGTGAAGCGGCGGCCTTAATAGCCGCCTCAGTGAAAGCACCTGCGGTGAACAGCCATGCCGCAGTGCTGCGTTGCCAGTTTCCCTTATAGACAGGGAACGGACAGATCATTGTCATAACTGACTTTATGCGTCATTATCGCTACGATTTTATCGAGAAAAGCACTGCAGCGCCCCTCGCGACTGCTCACCGTATGAACTCCCTCGTGCGTTCGATCCTCTAGAATGTATCCGCTTGTGAGCTTTCGCCTCACTGTCGCCACTCGCTGCAAAAAAGTGCAAAATTTAATAGCTCACTCGATGTCCGTTTGTCATCACAAATTTATAGCATTCAAAACGAAAAACCGATACTTCAAGAAATAAAAGGTTTGTTATTTTATTTGTTGTATCTCAATGTATTCTATTGAATGAAAGTGTAGCTGCAAGTCCACATTGCATGTGCCCTGCTCGCATTCGACGGAGGATAGAAAGATAATGGTCGAAAGAGGAGGCATGCCCTTGACGCGCCCTAGAAAGGCGTGGCAAACGGCTCACAGCAAGTGTGCCGATAGACAGCGGGACAGTCACGGTATTGCTAAATTGCGATAATACGTTGATAACAATACGCGGAACTGGCGCGTTTTGTTGCGCACTCCTCTGTGCTTGAAGCGCGGAAGCACTGTGCTGCGCAGGGTGCGCTCGTGTTCTCATACGCGGCTTTATCTCGACATTTCTTTTTACCTGCTGTTATTGCACGTTCCTTGCTATCTCCTTTCACTGACTGCCATAGAGCAAACTCGGGTAAAACTCGTGCGAACGAGAAGCTCGGCGCATCCTGCATAGCACCCCAGTAGTCTAATCGTCTCTTGCTTATCACTACGGCTGATCTGTTGGTGTTTCCTTCACTTTGCTCTATGATGATGATGATGATGATGATGATTTATTGGCATCTCCTTTGAAACGGGGCGGCGACAAATAGTCACCTAGCCTGCTTGATTTAATCAGGTATACTACGCATGTTCTTTACCAAGCATTTTTGTATACCTCTCATTATTATTTTTCTTTCTCAAAAACTTACCTTGTACCGCTGCCTATGATTTTAAGAGATCAGGTCGTATCCATCTTTTCCCTGCTTTTTTTCCACCAGTACTCTAATCGTCTCTTGCTGATCTCTACGGCTGATCTGTTTATGTTTCCTTCCACTTTAAATCCAAGCGCTTCTGGGAGTTGCACGTTACCTACGGTTCTCGCTGGGTGGATCCCGTCGCATTCCATCAGGATGTGCTGAGTGGTTTCTGGATCTTTACTGCAGCATACACATGTCTCATCTAGTTCCGAATATTTGTTCCCATAGGTTTTGGTCCTTAGGCAACCGGCTCGAGCCTCAAATAGCAAGGCACTGCCCTTTGTGTTCTCGTACAGATTTTCCCTTCTAATTTCTTTCTTCTCATTCTTGTAAATCTCCATTGTCCTTTTTGTTTCCATTCTTTGCATCAAATTCACGGTCTCTATTTCTCTCACTTTCTTTCTGATGACTCCTGGTTGTCTATTTACAGTTTCGATTATCCTGTACTTGGTTGTCAACTTCCTTGACCTCTTCCTCCATTCTGTGTCCACGCTTTTCATGAAGAGATACTTGTGGACTTTAGCCACCCATTTATTTTCATCCATGTTCCTGAGCCTTTCTTCAAAACTAATTTTGCTCTGTGCTTCTCTGACTTCAAAAGAGGCCCCACCCATGTCACCCTGTACTGCCTCATTTGTGGTGTTACCGTGGGCTCCCAAAGCCAACCGGCCTACTGATCTTTGGTTAACTTCCAAACCCGCCAATATATCAGATTTTAAGCATATAATGGCATTTGCGAATGTTTGCGCTGGCACCATTACTCCTTTCCAGATTCCACGCACCACCTCATACTTATTGTGGCCCGACAGTGCTCTGTGTTTCATTATTGCTGCATTCCGCTTCCCCTCTATTTTCAGATTATCTTGGTGGTTGCTTGAGTAATTCTTTCCTTCGTTGTGTACGCCGAGGTACTTAAATTGCTTCACTATGGGTATTACTTGCTGTTGAATTGACACCACGAAGTTACTCGTGTGTTCATTAAAGATCATAATTCCTGATTTCTCTGTGCTAAACTTGAGGCCTAGATTTGTCGCTGCATTCCCACAGATATTCGCAAGTATCTGTAAATCTTTTTTATTGTCCGCTAATAGCACAATGTCGTCTGCGTACATCAGTCCAGGGACCATCTGTTGCACCATTTGTCCATTACGCATTTAGGATAAATCAAAACTTAATTCGCTGTTTTCCAGTCGTCTTTCTATACCCTTGACTTAAAGCGTGAACAACAATGGTGACAGAGGGCATCCTTGCTTCAATCCTTGGTCAATTTCCACCATTTCATTTCCTTTTCTACCTTCCCATACCACTTGTACTTGGTTGTCTCTATATATCTCCCTCGGCAGCTCCACGAAACGTCATCTATGCCTTCGTATTGAAGAATATCCCACAAAAATTCCCTGTCTACGTTGTCATAAGCTCCTTTAATATCTAGAAATGCTATCCATAAAGGTCTTTTCTGAGCTACTGAAATCTCTATGCACTGAGTTAGTACAAACATATTGTCTTCTAAGCGTCTGCCTGGCCTGAACAGATTCTGTAGTTCCCACAATAGATTGTTTTTCTCCACCCACTTCGACAGCTCTAATTTTATGGCTTGCATTGCCATTCTATATACCACCGACGTTACTGTAACTGGCCTGTACGAGCTCGTCTTATCCTTATCTCCTTTGCCTTTGTAGATGAGATTCATCTTGGTTTCACGCCATCCAACGGGAATTTTCTTTGTTCTAATCACTTGCTCTATGGCATTAGTCAGCAGTGCCTTGCTTTTTGGACCGACGTTTTTGATTAGCTGCATTGGGATTTCATCGGGTTCTCCTGCCGTGTTGTTAGGGAAATTTTCTGCTGCCTTTTTCCAATAAAAGCTTTCTATGCTAAATTTTGATCTCTCTGGACTCTCTGCTGTTGCTGGATATGTTGTCTGAACTACGCTTTTTCTCGTGTCGAAGTTATTCCTAATAACGTCTGTGATGTACCGCATCGCATCATCTCCTTCGTAGATGCTACAGTCTTCATCCCTTATAGCCGTTTGCAGTTGGAGCTCCGAGTGCCTTTATATGGTTCCAGAATCTTTTTGGAGCGCCTTTGTCTCTTTTGTGAATGTTATGCACTCAACGTTCACTTGCGCATTTAATTTTCTCTTGCACGAGCTCACTCGCAACCCTTTTCTTTTCTCGGTATGTATTCCATCTAGGGGGCACCTCCTCTTCTTGTAATCCCAACCTTTTGGATTCTCGATGAGCCCTAGATGCCTCTTTAAACTCTTCTATAGCTTGTTTTATTTCCTTGTTCCACCACTTAACGTGGTTCCACCACTTACGTGCTCCACCACTTGCGCCGAGCGCGCCCTGGTGGCGCGTGCCCGAGCGGCGGCCATCTCCAATGGAATCCCAGACTAGGGAGTCCTCTTAGGTATCCCCCCTTCGGGGGTCAACTCTTGTATTTTTCTAAAATAAATGTTTTCACCACCACTACCACCACCGCCAGAGGCGCCTGCTGCAGTCACGGACACCACGCGCGTTCCGTTCGAACGCGGGGAAACGGGGAAACGCGGACGGCGTCGGCAGCAGCTCTGCACGTTGCCTCGTTGGTGCTGCTATAATTTATTTCTCTCTCTCATTTTTTCTTTCTCTCTACCGAGCATAGCGTGCATCATGCTCTTCGTCCCGCTCCTTGACGTCCCTTGTAAGGGCAACATGTGCATGGTACGGAGAGGAGGCGAAGCACACGCCACTCCGCGAGGTGGTTGCTAACCATGCAACGCAGTCGACGTCATCGCTCAGCGAGGTTTTGTTCGCGACACACGGACTGACGGTCGGCTTAAACACCTCGGCTGTTAAAAAGGGCATCATAAATATGTATAGAGTCTCTGCTGCGACCCGCTCGAAACCCGTTAACGATGGAAAATTATTCTTTCATAACTCTTCTTATAGATACTGTGGGAAAAATTTCGGTAATTGAAAAAATAAAGACCACACTTTTTTTTTCTCTAAACTTCTCGCCACCTCACTGCAGTCACATACAGGATGGTTCACATAACTTTGGCCAAACATTAAAAATATGCGAATGCTAGGTAGCTGAACAGAACCAAGATAATATTGTTTGCCGTCGCTTGCAGATACTCAGCTTATTTATTGCATTCCGCTTAATTGAATAATTATTCTGAGTAATTATTCAAATCCTCAATTATTATAATTCGATAAAAGGTGTCAATGAGGAAATTGTAGAGCAACATGGAAAACTCCCGATACAGCTTTCTGTTACTCAATGCTTGCTACATAAAATTGTTTTTCCGAGCGTGAAAGAAGCCCGCGAATGCACGCAGAATTGCCGCGCGACTGGCCGCCCAGGAGGGGGGCGCAGGAGGGGCGACGGGCACTTTTGTGCCATTACGGTGTAAACTCAGACAGAACAACTTCAGGATAGTGATTTTGCTTTGATGCCAAGAAGCGCAAGCTGAAAAATGCAGCACAGAACTGCCAACCTATCGGCTCATGCATACTTTGCATTAGGCTATACGAATACTTAGGTACTGACATGAAAATGCTGTGCCTCAAGGGCGGATCCTGTACCCGATATAAGTGACGCAAGTCGAGGTTTCCTTTTCGATCAATAAACGATGGAGATGAAGCATACCACCACCATTAAAAATGTTACACAAACTGCATGACACAATATATCGCATGAACATTGAATTCATAAAGTGACACTAATCTAGCTTTTGCATAATTTATATCAATATACTCAATTTTATTCTGTAGACTGGACCATTTCGGTTTTCGGCTGTTTATACCCTGGGAAAGAGGGAGAAAAACTAGTTTTTGCCCAAAATTCTGCTTTTCACGAGCCCTCACTATCTTTACGTTTCATTCATGTGACGTCAACGTACAGAGAGGTCACGTGGAGATTACGTCAACTTGTCCGTTTCGGCGCAGACGCTTTAAATTGAGAAGCAGCAGTCGACAGTGGGCGCCATTTTTCATGCAACAAAGTGATATACTGGCACGCAGAAAACGATGAGAGACTTCTAGATGAACAATGTGTTGATGTAGCCCCACCTAATAATTTCATTTTGAGTCCCTTTAAGGAAGATGCCTCACATGTCGAGCTCATGTACGGAGATATCTCTTACAGTTGCAGCAAAATTCATTTATAAATGTGTGTTTCAGCTGTGTAGCGAAGATGGTGCCAGTTGGAGCATTCTAAGTATTTGCGGGCTACCGAAACTTCCTATTTCATTGCTTACGCGCTACATCTAGATGACTGTCAGAGGACGAAACCTGAAGTCTGTTGGGACCATTTTGTGTACACATTAAGTGGGTCTTCACGATTAACATGTAACGTGTGCAGTAAACACACGACTAGAACCCTCTTCAATTGAAGCGATTGGAAGTGAGTCTACCAATGTAATCCAGCAAAATTCGCAAACTCTTGGACTGTTTGTTGGCAGTTGAATTAAGTATAATCACAGGAAATTAACATTTCATTTTGTGTGATTCGTTAGCGTTATCACTATGCTACACTTATCGCCAATTCTCTAATAGTCGAAATGTTGCAATGTTGCTTCGCGAGGTGGAGGAATGACTCGACAAGAAATGCATGGACGATACGAACGTGGAGTGTTTGGCCGATGTTTTTAACCTCCCTTAGTGTAACACGTATGGGATACATAAACATTCTTTTTATATTTTAAGAATGTCGCACACGAGTTCTAACAGCGCTATATTGAGCACGGGCAAGAATAAGCAGGAAAAACATTCTAAAAGAAATCACCGACGATAACGATACTCCGGAATTAGAAATTTGAGGGCAGCTCTATGCATGTTTTCATTTCGCGATATACTATATAGCTGGTGCGGACAATCTGTCTCGTGCGGCACGTTGCAAACGGAGCGAAGTGTCGCGCGACTGACTCTGGAGATAGCGCGAGCGAGCGCGTCGATGACGCGTGGGTGGCGCGATTCACAGAAGCCGACGCCGACAGAACGACGCGCGCTACTCTGGCGCCATCTCGTAGCCACCGTCGCCGCCGCACCACGCTTTTCTCCTCACGCTTTCGTCAAACTCTGCTCCGCTGCTTTTCGCTTCATGGTTGCGCTTTCCTCCTCGCGCCTTTCATTCCCAGCTGCGCTCCGCATTCGCTTTCATCGTTCGTTCGCTCGGTTACACCGACGCTGACGCTCGCCGCAGGAACGGGCGCCTAAGAGCTGCGCTGCAAAAATATTGATATTCCTACGCACATCTTTTTTGTTGAGGTGCCAGCGCCTCGTATCGCAAGCACTTTTGGCGCCTTAGCCATGCGTTCCATTAGTAATACGCAGTTTTTCAACTGAGCATCGACAAAGCGGGCTAATAAATGTGCGGAATGCTCCAAAGCAGACGCTCAATATAATAGCCTGTTATAATTTCTCCAGTGACCAGACGAAGCTACTACGAGCGCCTGATGTACTCACCACTGAATTTAAGAAAAAAAGCAGTAAAACACAACTGACAGAACTGAACAGTTTATGACAGAACTGTGAACTGTCAGAACTGTGAACAAATGATCTATCGGTATATTCAACGAATCTCCGAATTTGTCCCTTCCACCGATCTCTGTCCGCTAGATGGCTGTCATAGCTCGAAAATGGAGTTTGCTGGAAGCCAGAAAACTTGCTACGCCTAACAATACTAGTGCAGGTGGGCCTTGAAGCTAAATCAGTTAATAGAGAGCAGCGCTTCTAAGTGTGCTCTGATCACCACAAGTTCAAATTTGGTGCCTCAGTCACTTTCGCCCACGCTGAGCTCGTCGATTTCCATCGTCACAACCACGCCCATTGTCATCAATATAATGCTGACGCTTGGATCACACACTTTCCTTCGTTGCAAAAAAGACAGCTGAATCTGACGATAAAAAGGTTCTCGTGAAATTTAAATCTGCCAGCATGATTCAAAAGCAATCAATCACTATACACATAGACGTGAGGCTCACATAAACACAGCTAAGCAAACCATGACCAGAAAGAACAAATCAAGAAAGGAAAGAGTGCAGGAAACAATAATCCGCACAAGATCACTCAAAGAAAGGGCACTTCTTTGGCGGGTTCATCGCAGCGTGGCCTCGGCACCGGAACGCCTTGGCAAAAGGCGCGAAGCCAGCGACTGCCTTGTTGCAGCTGACGCGCAGAGATGGTAGCGCATCGTGCAGCCCGCAAACGGCGAGACACGCGACGATGAAGAACAGCTGGTCCTCGCTGTGCGAAGGGGCTACCTTAAGAAAGCGGTCGGTCTCGTCGAGTGAGGCATCGAACGCCGCGTGCGCCGCTTCCATGGCCGCGATCTCGGGGAAATAGTGGTCCAAACCGCTCGTGGGTCCCAAGCACGCCGCCTTCTTTGCGATCGCCCTCTTGAATCCGGTGGGAAGCCACGATGTTGACACGCTCCCTTCAGGGTCCACCTGCAGGCCGACAGAATCGAAGCTTCGAACCAGTTGCAGCGCGTAGTAGAAGCCAATGCCTCCATACGTCATGGCCTTAGTGCCGAGAGCGTAGTACCACGGCGGGGAAAGTGCCGCTAGTGCCACGCGAACGGTGTTGAGGAAGTGGTCGTAGCGAATAAACGGCATCAGGAAGTTCCGGGGGTGCTCCGCGATTCCTGCCTGCGCTGAGCTGCTAATCAGCTGACGCCATTGCTTGGCTGCGGTAATCCAGTCTTCCGTGAACGAGCTCCCGTCGGAGAACCAGCCTCCGAAGAACTTAGACAGCCCGTTCTCGGTCAAGAGAGTGGAGCTCGGCCAAAGGGTAACTGAGGTCCTTTGAACTTTACTCATTAGAGCCTCTCGAAAGTCGGCCTCGGCCCATGACAAGTTTGCCAGTTTATTGAGAACTGTTTGCGTTACATCGTTCAGCGAGTCATCAATAACGGTTCTTTTCTGGGGAGGGAAGTCAACGAGCACTCGTAAAGCCACGATGAGCCAGCGGTAGGCGGCGTCCATTTCTGTTACACAGAAGGTTAGCCGCTGCTCTTGGGCTTTCGTCTGACTGCCTAACGTGTGCACCAAGAAGCGTCGATCGGCTAGCGACGAAAATACCTGGATAAATGCCCACGACAAGTGTCGCAGTATTACGCCGTTGCTGTAGTGGAAGAAAACGTTGCTGACAGCTTCTAGAAGTGTCCGGTCGGCGAAGGCGACGTAGTCGGATGCCAGAACTGCACGGCGGCTCGTGACGCTCAGCGCATGGATCCATCGAGAGGGAGTGACGTTCGCGACGTGCGATTCGATTTCCTGGAGGGAGCACTGCGACGGTGCCGTATGTATCGCGCTAACGGCGCGTCTAAATTCCTCGTATATGTCACGATGCATCTTCGTGATGCCATCGATCTCAGTCCTGGCTAGAGGTGTCGCGCCCGGTGCGAACTCCCGGTACAGGCCGTCCCAAATGTCGCGCTGCGCCCCTGCAGCCAAGACTTCTTCCTCGATCAGGACCCACACACGGCACAGGGCAGCGGGTCTCAAGGCAAAAACAGCGCTTCCATTGGTGGGTTGCGAAACAGTCACATCGAACCACGGTCCCACGCGCCAATTTAAGGAAAGGTCAAAGACGACTTCCAATGGATCCACAGTGACCGATGATGGTTCCGGCCACGGAATTCGAAGCTCTCTCATAAACTCTTTCAGCTTCGCCACGCCCTTTTGCGATTCAGCCTGTGTGCTGGGGGCTACGCACAAGTTGAAAACGTTCAGCAATTGCTTGGCGATGGGAAAATGGACAGCTGCTCGAGTCAAATGCAACTCAAAGTTTTTCTCCCAATTCCGCATGCCGTATCTCATGATTCCCACTCCCCAGCTTTCCCGCCTACTTCTCGAGTTGTAGAGCCATTTCGAGCAAACGTGGCCGTTAAAATCTTCGCACGGGTCGACGCTTCGGTTCAACCAGCTGTCCAGCACCGTAGCCAGAAACCTGCATTCTTCCGTGAAGCACAAGTAGTTGTCCCGCCCCTCTCCTTCGCTATGCCGGTGGTACAACAGGATGTAAACGAGGCTGCAGAATAAGAGTGTCGTGGCCAAGCCTGTTGCAGCGATAAGTGCGACAGAACGGTGGGATTGCTTGATGGTGTGGGAAGGAAAGGATGAATCCTGCGAGAAACAGAAGATAAAAATGAACGGCAAATTTTTCGTATCTTCGAAGCACTTTTGTGCCGCCCTTAGTTGTGTGTGCAGCAATACAATGCTCAGTGGCAGTTAGGGGAAATCTACAGGAGGCAAACCGTGCGCACATGACAGCACTGTTGAATTTAGTCCCACTGTCTTATTTACATTCGTATAAATTAGGAAACAGAAAGCACAGACATCTTATTTACTACAGCGCATTTAAATAAGTAAATAAATAGAGCAAGATACAGCACACGTTGTTATAGTTGAATTTTATTCTCTCACTTCACTTTTCTTTGTTCGGCCAATGCAAAAGCATCGCCAGTAGTAAGCTATGCTCATGCAGTAGCGGAGAAAGATCTGTCAAGCTCTGCGTGGCTAGTTTGCGCAGTAACGCTGATGCGCGGAAGCTCCAGCCCGGTAGCTTTGGCATAATTGCCCCTCAAAGCTGTCCGCGAGTACACGTACACCTTGGAGAATGGAATAACCAGGGGACGAAGCTAGTGACGATACCGGAGTGATCGCTCAGGCCTTGCTCGCTCGGCACGTTTGGTGCTCGGATGGGGAGGGGGGCAAGCACGCACATACACGGACTCCGGTCTCCATAGTTGGTTCCCCTCGTTGCCCCTACTGCTTGCCGCGTTACTAAGAGACCTGGAGAGGGCTACACTACGTTTTCCCGATCTTTCAGAATGAGACAAAAAATGTTTACCGCGTTTCCGGAAGGAAAAGTTTTTTTGTTTTGTTTTGCAAGTGCAAGTGATTTATTTTTATTCGCATAATCATGACTACACAGATATCTGGACCCTTAGCCAGGGAAGGCTAGTTTCCGGTTCAGTGTCAAAATATAACCGACAGGTCAGGCGCATATTTATAACAGTCATGATTTATAACAGACAAGAAAAATTCAGAAATACTGCTACTTAATCAATGAAAGTGAGTTAGAGATGCTGGTTATGAAGAAAAAAGAATTTGCTACACTGCTTGAAATTGCGTGCGGTTTTAACATCTAGGGGTAAAATATTCCATGTTTTTGTGCTATTGAGTTCAATTATCCTTTCAGCGTATACCTTGTAACACATTGGTAAGTTGAGGTTGCCCATTAAAGCATGTCTAGTACGGCGAGTTGGAAAAGAAAGGACGTTTCGAAGAATAGGAAATTAGTGCACGAAATATTATTCACTGAAATCGAGATCCTGTGATTGCATAGTGCCTTAACCGATAATACATGCTGTGTTTGGAAAATATCATTAAATGTATCACTGGTGTAGTTTGAAGTGCTAATTATTTTCAGGGCCCTTTTCTGTACTTTTTGGAAAAGTTGTAAGTCATGTAAGTCACGCCCCATGATTCTAAACCATAACTAATATGGCTATGGCAAAACGCATAATAAAGGAATTTGAGTACTTCACGAGGGAAATATACTTATCTTTAATAAGTGAGTATCAACCGTATGCGACCTTCTTGCGTACATTATGATTTTGTGCTTCCCAATGTATATGTTAGTAAAACATGACGCAATGGTTATACATATAAAAAAGGGCGCTGACTGCAAGAGCAAAACACTTTCTTTATAATCACTCCACTATCAGTGTGTTGCGAAAGCAGCTCGCTTATAAAGAGAGTACGCAAGCTCTAACTGTATTTATGCATGTTTCGAGGTTGGATGACGCGCGTATGCTATTACTCATGCACATACAGAATTGCAATACTTTTGGGGGAAAGACCAATTTACTATTCAGGCCCTTCTAGAAGCTCAACTTTGGCATGAAACACAGGAGACTAATTTTAAGTGTTAGATATCTATTAGACGTAGTATAACTCAAATATACCCCATGATGTCGAAGAAATGTAAATGCAGAATATATATTAGAGGCTAATTTCTATGCTGAGGCGGATTAGTCGTACGTGATGTCAACGCGCGCACATATATCTCAATTGTGCTACGCCGACGAAAAGTGCACATGCCATACAGTCTAGCGTGACCGGCGGCGTTCGGCGCGCTTTGACGCTGCCGGCCCGGCAATGGAACATGTCCAACGCCGAGCAGCTAGACCCGAGTGCATATTGCGCTAGCTTAGCCGGATTGAAGGAATGTTGGCTGGCCATATGCTGCCTATAGTTCGGGCCTAGTTCAGTTGCACTGGAGAGCTTCACCAAATGAAAAAGCGAACGCATGTGCGCATGCGCTGCGGCAACAGCTAATCGCCGCGCTGCAGCGGGCCCCCTTCAACAAAGGGCAAATTTTCGGCAATACTAGCGTTGCGTGCGTCGCGTATCGCCGGCCGCTGTAGCTGGAAACGTCGGAGTATATCGGCACCTTAAGCATGTAACCAAGAGAAAGAATGTCAACAAGAGGGGACACTCGGCGAAAACTGGCAACAGGAAATATGTCACGCTATAGTATTCACATCAGCCGACAGCTGTCGCGAGCATCAGAAAAAAAGTATGTGAAATGAAGTTAACAGACATTGTTTATTTTTTTTATTCTTTCCCGCTAAACTAAGAAGCTTTGCGTATAAATGTACTTATACTTTGCGACTTAATTTTTGCGTTATCTATCGAAAGGCCAATGACGCGCCAGATGCATGCGTCATGCCCCAGACACGCCACCGAAGCCGAGCGAGGACGGCTGCGCATGTGAGCGCTCGCCTGTTCGGTGACCCGTCAGTCTCCTTCTTTTTAACTGTACCCTGCTTTCTTGGGCTCACGGGGTATTCTTGCATTCCTTCTGCACTGGGAAATGGCACCACTGCACTATTGGACTACGTTAAGATGAGAAATTTTGTTTCACAGTCTACGACGAAATTAAGCTTTCGTCACGGGGTCGAGACGTATGACGCAGTTAGCGAGAACCAACTCGGCCGTGGTGCGTAGTATAGTGCATCTCACTAGGAGAAGTTAGTGACGCATTCTCTGACGCCAGACATTACTGAAAAGTAATTTAGTTACATTTTGGGGTACTTTTGAGGCACGCTGGCCGCAGAGGGCGCTGTGACGCAGTTAGCGATGAAAAGCGTGGACACAGAATGGAGGAAGAGGTCAAGGAAGTTGGCAACCAAGTACAGGATAATCGAAACTGTAAATAGACAACCAGGGGTCATCAGAAAGAAAGTGAGAGAAATAGAGACCGTGAATTGGATGCAAAGAATGGAAACGAAAAGGACAATGGAGATTTACAAGAATGAGAAGAAAGAAATTAGAAGGGAAAATCTGTACGATAACACAAAGGGCAGTGCCTTGCTATTTGAGGCTCGAGCCGGTTGCCTAAGGACGAAAACATATCGGAACAAATATTCGGAATTAGATGAGACATGTGTATGCTGCAGTAAAGATCCAGAGACCACTCAGCACATCCTAATGGAATGCGATGGGATCCACCCAGCGAGAACCGTAGGTAACGTGCAACTCCCAGAAGCGCTTGGGTTTAAAGTGGAAGGAAACATAAACAGATCAGCCGTAGAGATTAGCAAGAGACGATTAGAGTACTGGTGGAAAAAAAGTAGGGAAAAGATGGATGCGACCTGATCTCTTAAAATCATAGGCAGCGGTACAAGGTAAATTTTTGAAAAAGAAAAATAATGATAGGTATACAAAAATGCAAGATAAAGAACATGTATAGTATACCTGATTAAATCAAGCAGGCTAGGTGACTATTTGTCGCCGCCCCGTTTCAAAGGGGATGCCAATAAATCATCATCATCATCATCATCGATAAGCAGCTCGGCCGTGGTGACAAAGTTAGTGTAATGAATCTTAGTGGGACAAGTTTGTGACGTTTTTTGTGGCCCCGCAACAACACATAATTTCTTTCGGTACTCACGCTTGTCGAAAATGCGATGAGCGATTGCCAAGAGTTCTAACATGGGAGTGTGTTGCTGGCGTTGGCACAACGCGCAAAAGATAACGCCGAGGAACATAACAGAAACAATTCGAAAATTCCATCATCTAAAGGATTGAAAACAGGCTTTGCACCAACGCATTTGTCTTGAGTGCGAGTAGAAGGCTGTTGTGACGTCATCCGTCATGCGATAAGATAATCGCGTGTCATAAATTGGGGGCTCGCAAACTTGTGCTGGCTGCGCATGCGCCGAGAGATAGCCAGTACTTATATACGCGCTCGAGTATCGTTGTATGTTCTCTTGTTGTTGAGTTGAGGCTGCCAGTGTGCACCTCGATAATAAAGTACAGTCAACCACAAAAGTTTGCGGACCACGCGAGCGCGTGGCCAAGAGCTTCTTCGCGACACTTCCGCTACGTCACCAGCGATCGACAGCAGCGCTACGTTGAAGACGCATCCCTCCTTAAATCTATGGCCTGTCTATTTTCGCACTGTGCGCAAATATTTTCTACCTATCTCTTTCAACGTGACGCGCTCTTTGTTAGCCAGGGGTACTTGCTTATATTTTGAGAGCAGAATATCAGTACAAGTAATCAGACAGCGTATTCTTCGGCTGTTATCAGTTCTATTTTCGCGTAGCCACGCTGTTTTTTTTTTTTTTCGTGAGTGCGTGAGTGAGCGGTGAGGCAGCCATGGGACAAAGATGCTTAGTCAGTAGGCAGAATTTTTCCGTTCCTCCCCCATCGCTAAGTGACAGTAGCGGCAAGGATTTGATCGCCTGCGCCCAGGTTTTGCTGCGCAAAGCCCGAACCACCGCGCTGCTATAGTGGTTACATTTAGAAAAATAAGAAATAATCGGGTGCGATGACTCTTTTTATAACCCTTTGCGACACGGCGTCCTCGTTTGGGGACTCGAACTTCGGAGGCGCGTCCCACGCCACGTGTTTCTTCAAATGACCTAAAACTCAGTGTGCACATTCGTGTCCGCTTCCTGATGGGACAACTAGCGGTCAGTTAACTTCATTGTCCTGCGTATTGCTGCAGATGATCACTTTGCTGGAGACACTACCATGTTAGACAATCGTTCGACGTGCCGCGTTCCAAGACCAACGTCAAGAGTATTTTTTTGCTCCGGTCGACACGAATACAACCGAAAACGCAAGTGTGCATGCGTTTCGGGCCTAATAGTTGATTCTTTTTATGCAAGCATTGAAGCTGACGGATTTCAGAATAATTAGATAATGAGTTATACGCTAATTAATTGTTTTTACTGAAACTCGCACAAAACAGCACATTGCTTCGTCTTCTTTCTTGGAATGTAATAGTGAGCGTCTTGAAATGATGCCATGCGCATTTGACGCATTTGCAGGCAGTGCATCATAATTCGTGTCTGAAGGGGATGAATTTATTCACAAGACATTTACAGAAGTGTCATGAAACATAGGTCTCTCAATGATCTAGTAGGAAGTGAAATGTCCGCCGTTTTCTAGCACCTTATTGATGCGTGTGGGCATCGACTCGTACAAATATTCAGTAATCTCCGGTCGACCGCGCAGGCTTTCCCATTCTTGTGCGATCGCTTGCCACAGCGTATCGGCCGTGCGGCCGCGGTTGACTCGTGTGGACAGCCGTTTCTTCAACATGCCCCAGACACTTTCTATGGGATTCAAGTCGGCGCCACATGGAGGCCACTCAAGCTGGCAAACAGCATGTTCTTCTAGCAATGACTGGACGATACGTGCTTTATGGATCGGGCTGCGGTCGTGTTGAAAAAAATAGCAGCCGTCGCTGAAGGGACCGTCCAGCGCATACGGAACGAGGTGTCTAGTGATGACGTCGCAGTACCGTGACGCAGTGAAGGGCCCTTCCAGACGCACAAGGGGACCAAGGCCATCTTTGCTGATTGCTCCCCACACGCTCACGGAACACCGTCCACTGGATAGAACACTCTGTGTGTAATTAGGCAGATATCTGCAAGAAATAGCATACAATTGGGTTCCAGCGGCGCGTCTAAAAATGTTGTGATTCCTCTTGCGTATGAACTTTATAATGCTGTTATAGAGTTGCAATAGAAAACGTGCAAACATGATTAGATAGTACTGAAATACCCACTGGCAGCTTTTAATTAGCTTCAGAGTAAGTAGTACTATGAAACAATCGTTAATGTTTTCAACATAATACCACTACAGAAAAATCTCGTAATGTCCAAAAGCTCATTTTACGAGAAACATGTTGTGATGCAGAATTAGCTTCGTGAATTAACTGCCAATACACTGTAAACACACCTGCAGTTTAGTGGACGCCAAACCCGCTTCCGTTGGTCCCAGCGCGTGGAAAAAGTTGACTCGTCGCTAAAGATGACATCGCCCCATTTCTCTGTTGTCCAATCTTTCATTGCTGTAGCGAACATGAGTCGTTCTTGTAGCTGGCTGTCTGAGAGGCAGGGCTTCTGTGCTGCTACGAAAGACTGCAGGCCAAGCTCACTCAGCCTTCTTCTTACAGTCTCAGACGATACCGTGAGCGAGAGCGCTTCTCGGATATCCTCTGCACTTTGAAAAGGATCAGCCACGATGGCGGCCGTAATCAGGCGGTCCTCTTCCTCAGTCGTGGCCCTTGGACGCCCACTGCGCTCCATATCTGTGAATCTGTCATCGTCGCGGAAAGCTTGAATAATCCTATTCACGGCAGTCCGGCTCCTGTTGGTTCGGCGGCAGATTTCGCGCTGAGGTATTCCCTCTATAAATAAACGCACAATGTGCCTTCTTTCGTCAAGTGGAACACGCAGCGGCATCTTTCCAAATAGGCAATCACCACGTGGCCTGAAGCAAGTCTACTACGTTTTCAGCGACTGATGCGAAGATGCGCCTATGTGTGAAAGAAAATTTTCTATGCATCCGCTTTTTCTTTATTTTTGATGACAGTGAAACACCTCCCTACCCTTTCTCTCAAGACGCAGAAGCAGCAACACTCATTGGACCAAGATGCTGCCAACCAAAGTGCGCCAGTAAACGTCGCGTAAAAAAATCGTCGCAGCGCTTCGTGAAACTTATCTACCCACTGGCACACCAGTCGACAAAGGTTGCAGTGATTGCTCCGATACTGCTATCAAGCCAGATATGTGGCGGTCTTATCGCAGACAGCGCTCTGCGTCAACACGACGAACTAACAATGTCATGCACGGGAATAAAAAATTAACAGGCAGGCGAGTACCAAGAGGGCTCATATCCGGGAGAGCGCCCCTGTCGCCGCTAGGTGGCGTACCGCTAGGTGGCGCGGATAGGCAGTCTGGCACGCGCTCGCGTGGTCCGCAAACTTTTGTGGTTGGCTGTACGTTCTAACTCGGTCTCGGTGTCAATATAGGGACTTTAGGTGTCAAGCTACAACAAACTGGCGACGAGGATGGGATCCGCGCCGGGTTTCTAGGATGGCCACCACAACCAGTCCGAACGGAAGCATCGCGACTACTGTTGGGAGGCTACCGGAGTTCCATCCAGATGACGGCAACTTTGAGGTGTACCTGGAGCGTTTCGAAGTATTTGCCGCGGCCAATGACATAGCTGAAGGCAAGAAGCTACCGGTCTTCTTAACGGCTATCGGTGAGAAGGCGTACGTCATGCTGCCGAGTTTGCTGCTGCCTAAAACACCAGCTAAGGCGTCATTCACGGAAGTCGTGGACGTTCTGAAGAAGCATTACGCTCCTAAACGCTCCATGGTCACGGAACGGTATCGGTTTCACCAGGGAAAGCAACAACCGCATGAGACCGTGCCAAACCAATGCCAAAGGAGCGCCTTCAGAAACGGAAGACATCCACTGGCAACAGAAAGTCGCGCAACAAAGAAAAGCCCTAACGAAAGAAGCGCCGGCCCAGTCAAGCTTCGCAAAAGCAAAGTGGCCAGCGAAAGAAGAAACGAAAAGAATGTGTCATCGATGCGGAGGACAGCATTCACCCGTGAGTTGCCGATTTCTGAACAGTACCTGTTATACGTGTAGGAAAAAGGGTCATGTTGCCAAAATGTGCAAATCTAAGCCTGTCCACAGTGTAGAGAGCGAAGAGTTCGACAACGAACTACACACTTTATGTCACACGAACCAAAAGGAAGGCGCGCCCGCCATTTTACTCGAGGTTCTGATAAATGATCAAGTGATACCCATAGAACTTGACACGGGCGCAGCAGTGTCAATAATGTCAGAAATAGAGTGTGCGAAACACTTTCCGAATGCCTCTTGCAGAAAAGCAAATGTCAAATTAGCCACCTACAATGGCACGGCAGTCCCTACTGTAGGCGTCATGGATGTAAAGGTGCAATACCAAGACCAATGCTACGAACTACCACTGGTCATAGCGAAAGAAGCGCAGGGGGCAAGAATGCCCACGTTGTTTGGCCGAGATTGGCTTTCTAAAATCAAAATAAATTGGTCTGAAGTCTTGCCTGTAAGAGTTTTGGATAAGGAGACATCGCCTGCTGAGAAATTTCCCGAAGTGTTTGGCGGGTGTTTTGGTACCATTAAGGGGTTCGAATGCAGCATTGAATTGAAGGATGACGTGCGCCCTATGTTTATGAAAGCGCGACCAGTGCCATATTCTTTGCGCGAGCGAGTCGAGCAAGAATTGGTGAAATTAGAAACAGCTGGTGTCATATTTAGGGTCAGGCACAGTACATGGGCCACGCCGTATGTGGTTGTCCCAAAAAAGAACACACAGGAACTGCGATTATGTCGCGATTACCGCAGTCACGGTAAATCCAGCAATCAAGGTCGATCAATATCCCTTGCCACTGCCTGAAGATATATATACGCAAGCCTGCAGGTTGTAACCGTGTTTTCTATCATAGATCTCTCAAAAACGTACTTGCAGCTTGAGCTAAACAAGCAAGCTCAAGAATCCTCACAATAAACAACCACTTAGGACTCTTTAGGTTCCGCCGCTTGCCTTATGGCGTAGCGTGCGCACCGGCGATTTTCCAGGCAGTCATGGGCCAGATACTGCACAATACGCCGGGAACCGCCTGCTATTTAGATGATGTAGTCATCGCAGGTGAGAGTTACAAGCAGTGCTACGAACGAGTGGAGCAAGTTCTGCGACGCCTAAGTGAACACGGCATAAAAGTGAACGCTAAGAAATGCAGTTTCTTTCAGCAGCGCGTCACATACTTGGGGGGCACGAGATCGACAAGGATGGCTTGCACCCAACGGTGGAAAAAGTAGAAGCCATTAGAAAAGCACCAAGGCCCACTAGCGTGACCCAGCTGAAGGCCTTTTTGGGTTTGATAAACTACTATGGGAAATTTTAGCCAAATTTGGCCTCTGTCTTCGAACCATTGCACGACTTGCTGAGAAAAGAAACTACGTGGCACTGGTCACGTGATTGTGATGAGGCATTCCGAAGATGCAAAGAAATGTTGACTGATAAAAGTGTGATGCAACTCTATGACGTAAAAAAAAGAAATTTGGGTTACATGTGATGCATCTGATTATGGGTTAGGTGCAGTGCTATCGCACGTAGTGAACGGTGAAGAAAAGCCAGTTGCTTTTGCTTCACGGTCGTTGTCTGCGTCCGAACGTAACTACGGACAAATTGAAAAAGAAGCACTTAGTATTTTGTATGCTGTAAAAAAATTTCCCAAGTACCTCTACGGGCGACCCTTTGATATAATAACCGATCACCAGCCCTTGACAAATTTGTTTGATCCTAAACGGCAGGGCAGTGCAGTGCCCACTGCAAGAGTGCATCGCTGGTTGACATTTTTGGCCGACTACAGCTATGGAATCAAACACAAGCCAGGAACAGCCATCCAGCATGCAGACGCATTGTCTCGTTTACCGCGGCCCGACACAGGCAGCAGCTGTGAAGAAATCTTTTACTTTTCGGCCCTAAATGACTTGCCATTGACATCAAAGAATGTCAGCCGGGAGACGGGACGCGATGGAGTGCTGAGGGCTGTGCGTGACATGATTTGGCATGGATGGCCCAAAGCAGTGTCTGAGGATCTAAAGCCATTCTGGATACGCCGGTTGGACCTCAGTGTAGACGACGGGTGCGTTATATGGACAAACAGAGTTGTGATACCGGAGTCACTGCAAAATGGCCTTTTGCAATTGCTGCATGAATAGCACTTAGGAATAACCCGATTGAAAGCATTAGCGAGGTCAATAGTATGGTGGCCTGGAATGGACAAGGCCCTCGAAAACATTGTGCACAAATGTGAAACATGCCAGACTGTTCTCCGTGCAGCGTCACCAGTACCTTTGTCGTCATGGCAGGTATGTCAAAATCCATGGGAACGAGTGCATTTAGATTTCGCCGAAGAAAAAGAGATGACATTTCTTCTCGCCATTGACACGTATTCCAAATGGTTGGAAATTAAGATCATGAAGGTAACAACCGCCTCGAAGACGGTTGAGGTTGTGCGTTCTTGGTTCGCGGCGCATGGCGTCACTGGAGGTAGTGACGGACAATGGACCGCAGTTTCGAGCCGCTGAGTTCAAAGACTTCCTTCAAGCTAATGGTGTGAGGCACACACTGACGCCGCCAGTACCACCCGAAGTCTAACGGTGCGGCGGAGCGCGCAGTTCAGACAACAAAAAAAGCTCTTCTCAAACAGGTACTAGAAGACGCAGAAAATGGCACTAATAGATCGCTTCAACACAGAATAGATAACTTGGTATTCTGTTATCGAACAACGCCTCACACCTTCACGGGAAGAACACCTGCGGAATTATTTGTACGAAGGAAGCTGCGGACCCGATTGTCGCTGCTGCGCCCAGATGTAAAAGATGCAATGAGCGGTAAGACCGCAAAAATAAAAACATCTGCGGATATGCGCAGAGGCCCGCCGCGAGTGTTTGCTGTGGGTGATCGAGTTCTGGTGCGTTCTGTGGGCTGGTGAAGTGGTGAACTGGTGGCCTGGAGAAGTGACGCGTGTAATCTTCGACATATCTAGTCGAAGTGCGAAACACAGTGCGGTTCGTGCACGCGGACCAGTTGCGACCATCGAACATCGAGCCAAAGGTACGACATGACCCAGTGGCTGAAGTGGAACTGCCACATGCATCTGACGTCACCGATACTACACCGACGACAGACGAAAGCCCGGAGTCGTCGTCACTGCAGCAACGACTTCATTGCGTCCAGGCAATTACGAGCAGCCGTATGAAGGAGCACAAGGGAGCGGCGCCCACCTGATCGCCTGACTTATGATAATTTCTACAATTGTGCGTGAAGGAAGTGTTGTGACGTCATGCGATATTACAATAGCGTGTCATAAATTGTGGGCTCGCAAACTAGTGATGGCTGCGCATGCGCCGAGAGATAGCCAGTGCTTATATACGCGCTCGAGTATCGTTGTATGTTCTCTTCTTGTTGAGTTGAGGCTGCCAGTGTGTACCTCGATAATAAAGTACGTTCTAACCCGGGCCCGGTGTCAAGCTACAACAAAGGCATTCTGCGAGCGTCTAGCATGGTCCTGCTTGGAGCCTATGTTGCGTCCATCTGTGTTTTGGAAACGCGAAGTCGCCCATGTATTTGTGCTATTAAAGTGCAGGAAATGCTCGGGCATGGGGGAATGCTTGGAAATCAGATGTTTTCTTATTTTATGGTATTGTTTGGGATGAGTGGGGTATATTATGCGCCATGTATGTAAAAACGAATCGCTTTTGTTTGAAATGCCGCCCATTCAACGCTTTCGCACGTTTCGGCTCTACACGCCGTATTCCTATGTCTAAATACCAAAATGACAAAGGCTTGTAATTAACTTTTTTTATCAGCTGATGCCGTCCGCTGGAGCTACTGCTTACCTGGAGCCACACCGTTGGATGAATGGACAAAAAGCCCGGAACGAGCAAAATAAACATTTCCTAATTTCACAAGGTGTCTTGCTCTACTTTGTGAAATTTCACGTGGCACAGATTCGACGCGGCTTGAAAAGATCGTTCTCATTCATTTTTGCTAAATAATAAACCGATTCCGTGCCAGCTAGCGTTCAAAACGCGCGCGCCCGACACCGAAACCGGAAATGTGGTACAGGTTTCCACATCAGCTGCTTGGTGCGCTACAGTCAGTTCGGCCGCTGGGCTCTATGGAAGTGTCCGCTCTTGTTGAATTTCTTTCTCTATGGTGTAACCATGGGACGTATTCTGAAACGATCGCCTTCGGTGAAACTATCACCTCCGCCAACGGCGCGCGCTGATTGGCTGTTTTAGCAAAATTGGATGAGCTGATTGGCTGGTTGAGCACGACGTCATACAATTTTGCTCAACCAGCCAATAAGCGCGCGCCTGACGGTGACACTGTCGCCGAGGCGATACTTTCGCCGAAGTGGATCGTTTTAGAATACGTCCCCATGTAAGCCCTCCCAGTGCTGTTGAATAGTTCTTCAAATATAAGTTGGTAGATGTAGCACAGTATCAAAAAATTCCTTCTTTCTGTGAATCATGTCGGATTTATGTGTTAAGGTTGTTTTTTGTATTCTGGGAAATGCCTATTTACCGAATTCATTAATAGTCTGGAACAAAGGTGCGCCTACAGGTGCACATTTTCGGTCAGTGTAGAGGGGTTAGATAAACCCATTAGCTGATACTTGCTTTCGGTGCACTTGTCGCGCGCCCGCGCGCGCCCACACGCACACACATACAAACACTATTTTAGAGAAAACAGTGTGTCACATTATATTTATGACGTCAGATTGAGGAGCAGTGCCAAGATCTTCCAAATCCACTGAAGGTTTATTTTTACAGCGTAAGCTGTTATGGGCTCATTCCAATAGCCGTTTTGGTTCGCGATGGTGCCGCTGCAACGGCTATCGCCGGAAATGCGAAAAAGTACCCGATTCCCGCCGGGATCGCAACCGCGCCCACTGCGTGGGAGCCAAATACTCTACCCCTGAGCCACGCAAGCGCTTGCTATCGGGCAGCAGGAAAATGCGGTAAAACGCTCCCAAGCGCGCAGGGGCAGACTATCAGAGCCTCCGCCAGTATGGTGGCGCCATTCAGGTAAGGCGCCTGCAAACGCAGCGTGCCCGACATGTAAGCTGCAGTTGTAAGGCTTGATCGGGCTTAGCAGACTGCTGTGCAAAGAGCATTACAAGCCACAGCTCGCCGTCGACACCGGGCGGACAGTTCAGATCGTTCTCCTCAAAACGAGGCGGACAGATTGCATCGAAGACCCTGTTGCGCGTGGTGCCCAAATTGCAGCTACTCTTGAGCCGCTCCATCAGCTTAACCTGTGACTGTGCTGCGTGTGCCACGCAGGCCTGTGACTTTTCACAGCATTTTTTTGCCTAATTTACGACGGAAGGCACGGCCACTGTTCAGTTTCCCTAACAGTGCTATCTTTAAGGACCGAGCTTTTCGTCCATGTTAGTATAAAGTTATTTTATTCTTGTCTGCTTCTTCACAGCGTAAATTGTCCTGTTGTGGGAAAGATTCTAGGTGTCGTTCTGTCATCCTTCTTTGTTCAATGAATATCTGAATGGAGCTTGGGTCAGCGAATCCTGTGGTCCTTATTTCGTGACCCATCTTATGATTTGATTGCACATACTTATTGATGAGGAGGACAAACACCAGCAAGGGTACTTTGTGCGTTATACGAAGCCCGTTTTAACCTTATTGCTGAAACACGATTTGTGCGCTTGCACAATTCAATGACACTTCCATTTGAACTGGCATACTTAATCCTGCGACAGGTTTGTCCGTTTGCTAACAAAGCCAAAGCCAACAATTGATACGTACACAAGCATAAAATTTTTCTTTCTGTGCTCTTGTATCGTAATTTTGAACGCTTTCGCTTGTGAGGTAATGCATGTCAATACACGCAACACTGTTGATTGTGGCAAAAAAAAAATGTGTGTACACGGGCCAAAAACACAGTACCATAATACGATTATAAGGCACGCCGAAGCGGTGAGCTCCGGAATAATTTTAGTCACCTGCATGGGGTTCTCATATGCACATCTAAATCTACGTCAACGCCAGAAAATGGTGATGATGATGATGATGATTTATTGGCATCCCCTTTGAAACGCGGTGGCGACAAATAGTCACCTAGCCTGCTTGAATAAATCAGGTATACTATACATGGTCTTTATGTAGCATTTTTGTATACCTCTCACTATTCTTTTTCTTTTTCAAAAAATTTACCTTGTAGCGCTGCCTATGATTTTAAGAGATCAGGTCGTATCCATCCTTTCCCTGCTTTTTTTCCACCAGTACTCTAATCGTCTCTTGCTAATCTCTACCGCTGATCTGTTGATGTTTCCTTCCACTTTAAACCCAAGCGCTTCTGGGAGTTGCACGTTACCTACGGTTCTCGCTGGGTGGATCCCGTCGCATTCCATTAGGATGTGCTGAGTGGTCTCTGGATCTTTACTGCAGCATACACATGCCTCATCTAGCTCCGAATATATTTTCCGGTATGTTTTGGTCCTTAGGCAACCGGCTCGAGCCTGAAATAGCAAGGCACTGCCCCTTGTGCTATCGTAAAGATTTTCCCTTCTAATTTCTTTCTTCTCATTTTTGTAAATCTCCATTGTCCTTTTTGTTTCGATTCTTTTCATCCAATTCACGGTCTCTATCTCTCTCACTTTCTTTGTGATGACTCCTGGTTGTCTATTTACAGTTTCAATTATCCTATACTTGGTTGCCACCTTTTCTGACCTCTTCCTCCATTGCGTGTCCACGCTTTTCATGTAGAGATACTTGTGCACTTTAGCCGCCCAATTATTTTCATCCATGTTCCCGAGCCTTTCTTCAAAACTAATTTTGCTCTGTGCTTCTCTGACTTCAAAAGAGGCCCAACCCATGCCACCCTGCACTGCCTCATTTGTGGTATTACCTTGGGCTCCCAAAGCCAACCGGCCTACAGATCTTTGGTTAACTTCCAAACCCGATAAGATATCTGATTTTAAGCATAGAATGGCATTTGCGAATGTTAGCGCTGGCACCATTACTCCTGTCCAGATTCAATGCACCACCTCATACTTATTGTGGCCCCACAGTGCTCTGTGCTTCATTATTGCTGCATTCCACTTCCCCTTTATTTCAGATAAGCCCTCGGTCGCGAGCGCCACGGTGCATAGTAGGAGCCGGTCACGCCCATCACTGAACTTACGCTCTCTCCGTGCGAACAGGTGCCTGCGTGAAGGTGGTAAAAGGTGATCTTCGATTCACCATAACTGCGCTGCTGCTAAATGCATGGAAGTACTTTTTTGCTGTAAAGTATTTCTGAAATATGATAGTTTAATTTCAAATGCACTTATCGACTTCGATAAAGAGTATTTCAGGGCAGCTTTAAAAGTAACAGCTTGATGATAAAAAAACTTTAAAATGTGTAACTAGTTTGTAAGATGAATAATAATAATATTTCAGAATATTATTACATGACAGTTGACTTATTACTTTGCAGGGATGCATTTTCGTAATATCCACGCTGAAGAATCAATGTGCCTTTACTAATGCAACCTAACAGCAAATAATAAATCGCAATGGTACGCCGCTGGTAACAACACGGTGAGTCTATACGAGTATGTTGCGTTCCCGGACACATACGACCAACTCTACTGTGAAAAAAAATAAAAAATAAAACGCTGCTGGCCTTGGACAGTGTAGGAGTTGCACGAAATCATCACGCAAATTGCTTTACAAATAATATGCACAGTAACGAATATTTAAAGCTCTGCAGCTTGGTTTCCGTGTAGCGCAGCGATTACAATATATTGGCTCCACGTGAAATTCCTGGATTCAAGTCCACCTCACGCATTTCGTTCGAAGCTTATTTTCGGATTAAATATTGTGTCTTTTCATTATGTATAGGTAGTAACGTTAAGTACTAAACAGTGTGAAGTAGGACGAGCGGCAAACATGTTGGGCTCATTGCAATTATAGTTCTACCAACACGCTTCCTTACAGGTGTTGATTTCGTAAAGGCGCTTGTATTATCACCCGTAGGGTGGTTCTCGTTTGAATCTGCCCATAAACTAATTTACACAATGTGGGGCCTCAGACTGCCAGCTGACGCTCTCAGAGGCTGACGACATAAAGCATGGAGCAGCGCAAATACATGTTCCAGCGCGTAAGAAAAATTAAAACAGGTGCAAAGACAAAAGGACGACAAAAAATCACCGACGATTCTCCTAATTCACTACTAGTTAATGCGAAATTTGAGCGCAACTCTATACGTGCTTTCATTTCCCGATATATTGGCTGGCGCGGACAATCGGTCTCGTGCGGCACGTTGCAAACGGAGCGAAGCGTGGCGCGACTGCCTCGCTAATCGGGAGGTTGCGAGAGGCGGCGCGTGGGCGACGCGTGGGCGCCGTTCACAGCAGCCGCCACAGACACACCTCTGCTCATGCAGCGCTTTGGTTCCATACAAACTACGCGCGCTACCCTGGCGCCATCTCGTAGCCATGGTAGCTGCAGAGTCCGTCTTGCGTGGCACTACGCTTTTCTTCTGGCGCTTTCGTCATATACCCTCCCTCCTTTCGCCATAACCTCAACGTCTTTATCCCCCGCTGCGCTCCACGTTCGCTCTTTCATCCTTCGCTGTGCTCGTTTCACGGCGCAAGAATTATTCAGAAGGCGAAACAGCGCTCGCTCTGGCGTCCCTATTGACCCTTTACGCGGAGTAGTTTGTTTTAGAAAAACGAGATGGCGCTTACAGCGGCGCGCCATACGTCTCCTCAGCGAGCGCGCACGAATACGAAACCACTATCGCTTCTACCTTGTTTCTGTGCGATCAGCTGTCATAAATGCAGCTGAGTTTTCGCTAACGCACTGTGCTCTAATCATGCTAGATTAAATCATGTGGATTGAAGACGTGTGCAGTAGTTGGCCGCAAAAATAGTGACTGGCATGTTAAGGAATGGAATGAATCTGTGTGGCCAAGTTCGCGGACCGCTGCTGCAACTGTCGGAGCGTGTTACCAGCACTTCGAGATTAAATTAAATTATGGGGTTTTACGTGCCAAAGCCAGTTCTGATTATGAGGCACGCCGTAGTGGGGGACTCCGGAAATTTGGACCACCTGGGGTTCTTTAACGTGCACCTAAATCTAAGTACACGGGTGTTTTCGCATTTCGCCCCCATCGAAATGCGGCCACCGTGGCCGGGATTCGATCCCGCGACCTCGTGCTCAGCAGCCCAACACCATAGCCACTGAGCAACCACGGCGGGTCAGCACTTCGAGATGTACGGCTTTCCTCGAGGATACAGAAATTTACTCATCCTCCAGCATTGTATCGCTAACCTTCAAAGAAAGGGCTTAAATAAACCGAAGGTCGGCAAGAGTGAGTACCACTCGTTAACAATGACAGAGGGAGTAGCGCCACTTCCTGTCACAGTAAGCTTCGCGCACGTTATTGTAGCGTTAGCTACACTGGCCTAGCCAAGCCCGTTTCGCTCGGCACATCAAGAGCCGTGCTGCGCATGCGCAAGGATCAGTGATGTCACACGGCTTGCGCACCGGAGCCGGCACCTCTCGCGCACTCCGCCGCCGCGGCGCTCGGCTCACCGCCGCCGTTTACGCCGCCGGTCTGCGCATTCCAGAGGAGTGACGTCGTAGCCGTGGTAGACGCACTGGCGCCGGCGCGCGCTCGCTGTGTAGTAGCCGTCTGACACTGCGCTGGAGCCACTGCGCTTCTGACTGGCGTTTGCCAGTGTGGTATAGCCATGGAGAAGGAGAGCGCAGATGATTATGCCAGTCATGTTGACGCTACCAGAAGCTCGGGAGTCTGCGTCTATGTCAGGAATGGGATTGCTGCCAGTGAACTGCCAAACGTAGCGGTGCCTAAGGCCTGTGCCGTTCAGCTTGACGAAAGTGGTGTGATAATCGAAGCCGTGTATGTGCCACCGAACAATTCCGTTAAAGACACTATAGACGTAGTAGCTACGTGTATACCTAGTCGGGCGGCAAGTGAACTGTGTGGTGGCTGGTGACTTCAATCGTGCTCCAGACTCTCTTTGTGTTCCTTTGAAGGACAAGTTTAACCTCGACTTAGCCAGTGTTCCAACTGCAGAGACGACCCAATGGGGAAGCACCATTGATCTTGTCTATCAGAGACAGACAGACAACTCGAAATACTGTGTTGGGGCCATAGAGACGGCAGCGTGTTACTTCACTGATCTCCGAGCCGTCTTTGTGGCAATAGAGAAGCAACGTGACGTTGAGCAAAAAATATACATGTGCCACATAATACGTATACCGCGTGTGTGTCATTGGAGCAGCAGTAAGCATGACAATCAAGCTAATCCTTGACAATCTAGACAACCAGGAAAGCTAAGAATAATCAGATGAACCTTTGCTAACACTACGTATATCCTGGCATAGCCGAGCTAAGCCACTGCAACTTTTTTATACGCATCTATCACAAATGGCAGGAAAACTTACGCCCACTCTATCGACGACGTATCAAGATTAAGTGAATGGGCGCACACTTGAATATATGCGCACTGTATATGCACAATAAATGACGGACTACACCGATAGCGTACGAATGGACGAAGCTGAATGTTTCGTGACGGTTCAAAAGAGTAAGCGAGTTACTAGCGGTAATATATATTTGCTACAAGGTATTAATATGTATAAAACAGCTAGGTTTCAAGCCTTGCGCACAGCAAGGACAAATATATCGGCACTGAGCACACCCGCGAGCGAATAGGCTGAAAATAATCAGAAAGTGGCTGCACCGAGGAACTTCACTGAGTCAGAAAGTGACAAGCCGCTGCTTCAAAATATTTGCCAAATAAAGAACAAAGAGCAAAACACACTAACCCTAATTCAATTTATGAGCGGAATGTTTGGATAGATTGAAATACATATTTAACCCCGCTTTTAGAACAAGCACCTTATACGCTGCTCGCTCCGTTAGGACAAAGCTTAATGAGCTTCGAAAGTGCTTTTACATGCTCTCTGAAGCTGTGATCAAAGCTTCGTGTTGTTCACCCAGCTACCGTCTACGATATCTCCCAAAACAGAGGCTTTCTAAGCCGCGCCGGCGTCATACACTTCCATTGTAAACAAGGAGGCAACGGAGGCAGTTGAGTCAAGCAATGGATGCGTCACCACGTGATCAAACATGGCAGCGCCCACGGGATTGCCGCGAAAAGGGTCAATAGACGGTTTCATCCAGCGCCACCGCGTTCTGGCAACGCTGTGCGCCAGCATCCGGCGCCCTTAGGAAACTTCCGGTAGCCGTTCCTTTTGCCCGTTTTTGCTGGTATTTGTTCGCTCGCGCGCTCGTCCTGCGCATATTCTGTGTTATTTTTCGGGTATATCGATATAAGTGCGACTTATGGCCTTCAGTGTGTTGCGTGACGGCGAGAAGCTCTTGGAGCATCGACTGTTTTCATTACGTTTACTCGTCAACGGTGTTTTTCAAATCTGGGAGCCAGATTTGCTCTGCTTACTTCATCCAAGGTACGTTACTACGTGGAGTAGCCGGACTGCTATAATGCTGAATAATAACAGTGCTACTGCGCGATTGTTCTCGCCGTATGTCGTGCAACTCACGCTAGAGCAGCTCGACTCTCGCACCAAGTTTGCCCGCTCGTCCAATCACGTGCCTCGGCGTGGATCGCCATGCTACGAAGATGAGTTTAAATTATTGTTTAGCGGGTGCCATGACGCCGCCGTTTTATTTTAATGTTTTTCGTATCTGGGGCACAAGTGCACTTCTGCAGCTTTACTACCTAGGTACATGTGCGCATTGGTTTATCATGTTTAACGTCCCAAAGCGACTCCGGCTATGACGGACGCCGCAGTGGAGGGCTCCGGATAATAACGACCACCTGTGGTTCTTTAACGTGCGCTGACACCGCACAGTACGCGGACATCTAGCATTTCGTCTCGATCGAAATGCGACGGCTGGGGCTCAAACGGCGTCTTTCGGGTCAGCAACTGGGCGCCGTAACCGCTGAGCCATCGCGGCGGCATGTGAGCATTCGTATCGGTATCGCAGAGCAGAATCGCAGAGCAGAATCGCAGAAAAGTTAGCGATTTCTGTGCTTGCATGTAGGAAGTTTCGGCCACATTCTAAAAGCATTTACGAATTAACAGAGGCCAATTATGGATTGCAATCTCGTGCCCAACACTACAGGTTTCATTTTGTTAGAAGTGTGGTAAATTCGTGAGCATTTAAGTTAGTCCCCTTTCAGTCGACCTAGGCTTCTTGCACTAAATGACTTTTGAGAATGTACAGTTATTTGTAAATGAATATTGAAAACCAGAAACAAGGCATATGACGCAGAAAACATGTGCATGTACACATGCACAGCTACCACTTCATCCTCCATCTTGCAGCAATAAAAGTGCCATTGCGAAATGCAAGAACGCCCGTGTGCTTGTGTTGTAGGGCACGTTAAAGAACCCCAGCTGGTCAAAATTAATCCGGAACCCTCCACTACGGCGAGCCTAATAATAAGAACTGGATTTGGCACGTAAAACCCCAGAAATAAAAAAGTGCCACTAAAATTTTTCTAGTTCTCGGCAGTCCCATTGCCTGCCTTGAAGACAACAGTCTGCGTTCATTGCATGACCTCACTAATATGCTCCGCTTGTTGCTCCGGGGTTGTAACAACGGGAAGGTGTTTGGAGCCCGGCGAAAACGAAAATCGCACGACATCATCGTCCAGCGGATCGGGCCGCTCTCCGCCTCTAAACATCAGCTTTTGGCGATACCGATATTTTGCTTCGGTGCTAAGCGCCTTAAAGTGGTCGCTCGTCTTCTCGACAATATTCACGATGTAGAATCAGCTCGTGACAGATTCCACCAAGCAGTGCAAACATCTACACGCCGGCCTCGCGTCGCGCATGCCTTCAAACAACATAGCCGGAAGTGCTTCTAGCTCTCCTGCCGGAAGTTTCGATGGGGCAACCAATCAGCTGCAAGCGAGGTTAGTTTGTAAACACTAGAGTGTACAAGAATATGGTCGAGTGGGATGAGCGGCTGGGGCGGCGCATGCTTTGCAGTGAGGCGCCCGACGTGGAAAAATATTGGGGCGGCGCTGCGGTCGAAGTGGATTGGGCCGCATCAAGGTCTCTCCTTAGGAAACTGCTGGCGATACTGCTCGGCAGGGTTATTCGTACTACTTCGCGCGCTGGTATTTGCGTTCAGACCGATCAAATGGGGTTCATAAATGCATATGACATGTATTTATGCCTTAAGAATAAATTCCTTTCCTTTCTCTTCTTTATTTATTTTTTATTATTTTCTAATGCCGCTCGGTGATTGCGCGTGCATTGCGGCCGCAGTGTCGGCTTTCATTCTACTATATTATTGTACGGTTCCCTTTGGAGAAAAAAAATACTTTTCTGGTTCTTCAAGCAGCATGTATCTCTCGTGTGTATTGTTGCGCATATAGTTTTCTATCAGTAGGTCTTGCGAAAAGCAGACGAAGCAATTGTAACATATGTGACCTTCCTGCTTGCCGCTTCAAACAAGTAAAGCATATCTGCCCCATCGCGCGCCTTGTACTTAGATTTACGGGACTCATTGGTATAGATTAAAAAAAAGTAAACTGCAGTGCAACATTCCAATCAAGTTTCCGCCTTTCTCGCGTAACAGAATGTGGAGTAATTGGTACGGGGTCATAAATTTATTCCAGTCGGACCTCACGCGCCGAAAACGGTTTCAGTTAGCCATTCTATATGCTAATCTTTGGCCGTAAGCCGTACGTGGAATTTTTTTTCCAGTCGATACTTCAAAAAATAAAAAAAGAAAGAAAGCCTGCGTGGTAGCCTAATTAGTGCCTATATCGTGGATACGGCGTTGCGCTGCTAATTCGGGAGCTCGCGGTCTCAATCCAGGTCGCGGAATTCAATGGGAACGAAATGGGAAAAGACTCGTGTACTTCTATTTAGGTTCGCATTGAAGAACCCCAGGTGGCAAAAACTAAACCGGGTGCCTCATAATCATATCGTGGTTTTGCCACCGTAAAACCCAAGAATTTGCTTATATTAAAAAAAAGAAAAAGAAAAAAGCAGGTGGCTGCGTTCTTCGGCTTATTTCTGGGGGTGTAAACAACATAAATTATTCTCGAGCCTGATTTCCCAGAAAAACATGTTACGCTCACCCTATATTTCATGCGTAAATGTAATGCCGTTCCCAAATGTATGACCGCTCAACTCTGCAGCTTGTATATTATAAACGGCTGCGTTCAGTTATCATGTGCACTATCATAACGACTATAATGAAACAAAGGAACGGCATGTCTCACATACACGTAGAGATATGTGCAAATCTGTTGCGTTCGTTGAAGAAGATAAGTGTGGTACCACGTGGGGCACTCAGTTTTAATGGGCTGCAAACATGGTGAGACTGGATCTCCCGTCCGTTAATTCTCTCAGGAACTGCGCCCCGGCGCAACAGCCACGACTCTCCAGCAGCAAAATCATTCGGAATAACAGTCCTCACTTGCATGCAGTCACTCACCTTTGAGATTTCAATAGTGCTGGCATGCGTTACATTCGAACCGAAATGACTATTCGGCGTCGTACAGTATATCAATAACACACGCACACGCACGCACACACGCACACACACGATGGTTTTGCCTGCTATGAATATTATTTCTACGAATGAGAGTTTTATTAACACGAAAGTGTTTTATGCCGGGGTCCACCAAGACTTCACTGACGTATTTCCGTCACGGAAATACGTCAGCTTACAATGTACACGAACATAATACAAAGAAAGAAACCAGAAGAAAAAGTTCCACAAACATGCAAAATTTGGAATTCGAACCCACGACCTCTCGGTCCGCGACGATACATCGCCGAGCGTTTAACCCATTGCGCCACAAACGCATTTGCAGAGAGCTACACAGACGCGCCTTATATATCTAACACTCCTCCGTGTACCCGCGCTCTTGCTCGGGGCGGTGCCGCCGCCTACGAGCAGAAAAGAGAAGTACTGCATTATGACACTAACGCGCACCGACAGTGAACGCTTCGGTGGTCTCAGCACTACGACGCCTCGATGCCAGCATTCGAAGGGACGCTGGCATCAAGAAGCACTACCAACGCCACCTAGGTGGCGTTCACCGTACTCAGCACAGCAGAGCGTGGCCTCCGCAATTAGCTCTGAAAATGTTTCTGAAGTTGATCGCGGAGGCTGCAATTACGACGCGCTGTACGCGCTGATTTGACTCGGTGACGATTCAGTTACGTGCTTTGTCTTGCGCGTTGTATTAGTGTGTCAGTTACGTGCTTCGTCTTTCGCGTTGTGCTAGCGTGTGCAGCGTAGTGCAGCTTCCATATGCACGACGGTTGCTCATGGTCATCGACGTTGGTAGTCGTGATGGAGGAGACGTGCCACCAGGCGTCAGCGTGGGTGCATCAACGCCTATGGGCGCTTTAGCCACAAAACACCAATAGACATTATATATCAATGTGCAATAAACATTACACTACTTCTGTGAAGACACGTTTCACTTTCGTGTTCTATACCGATTCCTATATAAGAGGGATCAACCACATTTTTTTAAGTTTGTTCCGAACTATCCCAAACACCTTTTTGTACCGAAGCCTCCGTACTTTTCAGTAACGATTATTTCTCAGCAACTATACCAAATGTGGTTTATTGCACGCTAGAAACACAAAAATATACTGAGCTTTCTTTTTTAACACGAAAGTGTTTTATGCCGGGGTCCACCAAGACTTCACTGACGTATTTCCGTCACGGAAATACGTCAGCTTACAATGTACACGAACATAATACAAAGAAAGAAACCAGAAGAAAAAGTTCCACAAACATGCAAAATTTGGAATTCGAACCCACGACCTCTCGGTCCGCGACGATAGATCGCCGAGCGTTTAACCCATTGCGCCACAAACGCATTTTCAGAGAGCTACACAGACGCGCCTTATATATCTAACACTCCTCCGTGTACCCGCGCTCTTGCTCGGGGTGGTGCCGCCGCCTACGAGCAGAAAAGAGAAGTACTGCATTATGACACTAACGCGCACCGACAGTGAACGCTTCGGTGGTCTCAGCACTACGACGCCTCGATGCCAGCATTCGAAGGGACGCTGGCATCAAGAAGCACTACCAACGCCACCTAGGTGGCGTTCACCGTACTCAGCACAGCAGAGCGTGGCCTCCGCAATTAGCTCTGAAAATGTTTCTGAAGTTGATCGCGGAGGCTGCAATTACGACGCGCTGTACGCGCTGATTTGACTCGGTGACGATTCAGTTACGTGCTTTGTCTTGCGCGTTGTATTAGTGTGTCAGTTACGTGCTTCGTCTTTCGCGTTGTGCTAGCGTGTGCAGCGTAGTGCAGCTTCCATATGCACGACGGTTGCTCATGGTCATCGACGTTGGTAGTCGTGACGGAGGAGACGTGCCACCAGGCGTCAGCGTGGGTGCATCAACGCCTAAGGGCGCTTTAGCCACAAAACACCAATAGACATTATATATCAATGTGCAATAAACATTACACTACTTCTGTGAAGACACGTTTCACTTTCGTGTTCTATACCGATTCCTATATAAGAGGGATCAACCACATTTTTTTCTAGTATTCACTAATAAGTGTGTTTGTTACTGCAAACACGTGTGCTTATTCCCCGGCCGGGAGTTCTCACTTTTTCAATTATTGCATTTATAATATTTGTTATTTTTCCCCTACATATATATATCGTAAACATATAGGTCTATGTACCCTTTGATTTAATTACCTAGAAATACATTGACCATTCTTCGCGTCACGCAGTTAATAAACCTGGTTTATTTCACTCTAATATTGTTTCCTTCGATTATTGTCCCTGATCAATATCCACCAACAAGAAGCGCGTGTAAAATGACACGATATCAATAATAAAATTTTCTTACGTAGCTTCATGTTGCACAGATACCAGTTACTTTTGGAAGACAGTGGTAAAAACAGCAGTTCACCTGGCTAAAACTACACTTGGTACATGCCATAAGGGGTCATGGGCGCACCGAAGCAACTAAAACATAAAAAAAATGTACTGCACAGAGTTTCTGCGAGAAAAACTGGGCGTCCGCCAGCGTCCGCGTAGCGAACGCGCGCTCGCTACGCGCTCGACAACGACGGCAAAATTGAAGACGTCGCGGTGTATAATCCGTGCCTCAAATATATATGTTTGGCAAAATGGTGTAAACATACATTTACAGTTGAAATAAAGCAGCATTTTAAGAGCGTACTATGCGCAATCGGCCTCGGCGCTCGCAACGAAAGTACGTTGAATATGCCGCGGAGCGCGTCTCCGCCCCAATCCAGTTCGCTCGCAGCGCCCTCGCACTATTTTTCCACACGCGGCGCCTCAGCGCCAGAGCGCCGTTCGGCCCACTCGACCATTGTCTGGTACACTCTAGTAAACACTGAAACCGTCTATAGACGGTTTCAGTGTTTACAAACAAACCTCGCTTGCCGCTGATTGGCTGCCCCATCGGAACTTCCGGCAGGAGAGCTAGAAGCACTTCCGGCTATGTTGTTTGAAGGCGTGCGCGACGTGAGGCCGGCGTGTCGATGTTTGCACTGCTTGGTGGAATCTGTGATGAGCTGATTCTACATCGTGATATTGTCTTTAAGGCGCTTAGCACCGAAGCAAAAGATCGGTATCCCCAAAAGCTGATGTTTAGAGGCAGAGAGAGAGCTGCCCGATCCGCTGGACGATGATGTCGTGCGATTTTCGTTTTCGCCGGGCTCCAAACACCTTTCCCCAGTTACAACCCCGGAGCAACAAGCGGAGCATCTTAGTGAGGACACGCAATGAACGCAGACTGTTGTCTTCAAGGCAGGTAATGGGACTGCCGAAAACTAGAAAAACTTTTATGGCACTTTTTTCTTCTTTCTGGGGTTTTACGTGCCAAAACCAGTTATAATTATGAGGCTCGCCGTAGTGGAGGGTTCCGGTTTAATTTTGACCACCTGGGGTTCTTTACCGTGCCCTACAACACAAGCACACGGGCGTTTTTGCATTTCACAATGGCACTTTTAGTGCTGCAAGACGGAGGATGAAGTGGTGAGCTGCGCATGTGTACATGCACATGTTTTCTGCGTCATATGCCTTGTTTCTGCTTTTTAATATGCATTCACAAATAACTGTACATTCTCAAAAGTCGTTTAGTGCAAGAAGCCTAGGTCGACTGAAATGGGACTAACTTAAATGCTCACAAATTTACCACACTTACAACAAAATGAAACCTGTAGTGTTGAGCACGAGATTGCAATCCATAATTGGCCTTCGTTAATTCGTAAATGCTTTTAGAATGTGGCCGAAACTTCCTACATGCATGCACGGAAATCGCTAACTTTTCTGAGATTCTGCTGTGCAATACCGATACGAATGCTCACATGCCGCCGCGGTGGCTCAACGGTTACGATGCCCGGTTGCTGACCCGAAAGACGCCGTTCGGGCCCCGGATGTCGCATTTCGATCGAGGCGAAATGCTAGAGGTCCGCGTACTGTGCTATGTCAGTGCACGTTAAAGAGCCACAGGTGGTCGAAATTATCCGGAGCCCTCCACTGCGGCGTCCGTCATAGCCTAAGTCGCTTTGGGGCGTTAAACATGATAAACCAGTGCGCACATGTGACTAGGTAGTAAAGCTGCAGAAGTGCACTTGTGCCCCAGATACGAAAAACATTAAAATAAAACGGCGGCATCATGGCACCCGCTAAACTATAATTTTAACTCATGTTCGTAGCATGGTGATGCACGCTGAGGCAAGAAACTGGATGAGCGGGCAAACTCGGGGCGAGAGTCGAGCTGCTCTCGCGTGAGTTACACGATATACGGCCAGAACAATCGTGCAGTAGGACTTTTATTATTCAGCATTAGAGCAGTCCGGCTACTCCACATAGTAACGTACCTTGGATGAAGTGAGCAGAGCAAATCTGGGAGCTCTTGGTAGGCTCCCAGATTTGAAAAACACCGTTGAGGAGTAAACGTAATGAAAACAGTCGATGCTACTCGCCGTCACAAAAGACACTGAATGCCACAAGTCACACTTATATCGATATACCCGAAAAATAACACAGAATATGCGCAGGACGAGCGCGCCAGCGAACAAATACCAGCAAAAACGAGCAAAAGGACCGGCTACCGGAAGTTTCCTAGGGGCGCCGGATGCCGGCGCACAGCGTTGCTAGAGCGCGGTGGCGCTGGATGAAACCGTCTATAAATTCACGGCGTCGGGCGCAGCGCTGACGCGCCCTCTGTCGTGAGTCGGCTCGCCGAGAAGGCTAAACGCGGCGGCGCGCTTTTTGAGCAGGTTCGCGGGTTCAAGGCCGTTCGGTGGCGATTCACCACTAGCGCTGTACGCAGGAATGGTGTCTGTTTCTTAGGCCTCTTCGCCGGCTCCATAGGCCTTGCAAAACTAACCTAACAAATGCGTCACTTATAGAGCAATTATCTCCGTGATGTATTTTTAGAATGCCAAATATATAATGTATGTTTTTTTAAAACGCGAGATCGACAAGTTAGGTATGATTTGTTCCAGCGAATGATGGTACTTACCCTCTATGCCATTAATTCTTATTTAGATTGTTCTTCTATCTTTTTCCCCACCGTGCCTTAGATGATTGAAAGCATCGTTAATGAACATTGCTGTGAACCGCTTACTCCTCCTATAGTATCGCTTCAGGTGTTTGACGATCCGTAGGACGCTGGTAAACAAACAAAGTGCGCGGAAAGCACTATGCCAACTTCCGTATCCTGTGGGTTAATTTTCAAACATAACGATTCGTTTACTTTGCTGCTGCTATCTAATTATATGTACTGCGAGAAGGCAGCGAGTTTGTCCGGAACTTCCCGATGCCTCACTTACCACCCTGCTGATCGAAGTCTAATATTCCTGCACCTACCTATTGCTAGTGCTCTTGGTAACTGCTTCAGAGCTTCCATTCGGAAGTCCCCGTTTCTTGCTAAGAGTATTTTAAGCGCAAACTCAAATGATAATGAACACGCGCAGCCGAAACAGGCACACACAAATGCTGAACTTCCAATTGTTTTTTTAACGTAGGGATAAATTGTATACAGGAGGGTGAACGATAAAAATTTACCTCTTATTCCTTGATGGAATATTAAAAAATTAAAAGCAACAGAGAAAAGAATCACGCTCGTAAAATTCGCCGAAACCACTCTTCCTAGCAAATCCGTCAGTCATCTGCTAGCCTCGTCAGCTTCTTCTGCTGGGGTGTTTTCTGCCCGTTTCGTGCTTCGCTGCGCAGTGCTGCCTCATACGCATTCCTACGTAGTAAAGAATTTTCGCTACAGCGTCATTTTCGTGTTTGCGGCGCGGAAACGGTGAGGTCGAAGTTTTGAAGAACATCGTCAACGGTTCCCCCAAGAAGCACGGATGGAAAGCACTCGCCTTTGTTGCAACGTGGAAAGCGCGGCCAAAATCGGAGAAACCAGTGCCACTGGCCCAATGCGGAAGGAAGCCTGCGAGAGCTCTAATAGGGGCGAAAAGCCTGCAGACCGCGAAAGAAACCGCGACAGCTTGCATGCCTGAACTGGGAGCTTTTCCTCTCAAGGTCACCTACGCATGCGCTCACATTACATGCGAGCGAGTGAACTGTGGCGGCGTCGGCAGACGGGGCACCTCTGCATCTCTTTCCATTTTTCTTACGCGCTGGTACATGTATTTGTCTAAATTAAAACTAGCCCAACTTTATGCCATAAATGCAGCACCACCTTTACAAGGCCGCGTCCAGGCGCCAGCTGCCGCGGCTGCTATCCAGCGCTCCGGGCAAGCCCTGGTTTGTGCCACGGGAGCTTGCCACAGAGTGGGCCTCATGATGGGGATGGCCACGGTTGACGACAGCACCCCAAAAACCGTTAAGTGCGTTAAATGAGTACTGTGTAAATATACCTTCGTCACAAAGAAACACTATATGTTAGTTTAAAGGGAACCGTGGGGCCCGATTGTTATTAATCATATCATAAGAAGCCAACAAACAATGACACCTCGGACAACATAGGGAAAATTAGCTGCACTTACTAATTGAATTAAAGAAATGATAAATTCATGGAAATGAAGATGAGAAGACAACTGGCCGCAAGTGGGGAACGATCCCACGTCCTCGCATTTACGCGTGCGATGCTCTTACCATTGACCTACCGCAGTGCCGTTTTCCCATTCACTTTCTGGGGTATTTATGTTTTACAACTCGATCTAACCCTGGGAGTGTTAGCCAGCGCCACCACTAACAAACTTAGGTAGTGGATGTGGAACATCCTTTCGGCCGCAGGCCTCATTAGTCCGTGGTCTTTATGGGTGAAGGTCTATGGGTGAAGTCCGTGGTCTTTATGGGTCAATAAACCCACATATGCTACCTGAAGGCATCAATGTAGCCAGTAAGAGCATCGCACGCGTAATGCGAACACGTGGGATCATTCCCCAGCTGCGGCCAGTTGCTTTTTCATCTATTTTCATTTCCACGAATTTATCATTTCATTAATTCAATTAGTAGGTACAAGTAATTTCCCCTATTTTGTCCGATGTGTCATTGTTTGTTGGCTTCTTATGATAAGACAGTTTACACACTTTATGGCGTATCTTTCACCTTGAAAACTCTGCGCTCGATGCTTTTGGGTGAAGAAAGCTATGTCAAGGTGACAACGCGCATGCCTTTCCGGTCCTCGAAGTATCGCTCGTGCAGCGGTAAAAGAAATAAAGAAGACGCACGCAAGGCACATAACAATTATTGATAGAGATACAACGAAAAGCATGTAAACGTTTTTGTTTTGTTTCTTTGAGTGAAGCTGTCAAACGTCATGCTGTCACTAGGTTCTCATTCTTCATTTCAGCAACGCTAATAGCACTTCGTCAAAGTTACCGAACGTTATTTGCATGAAACTCCAGCCTTGTGGAAAAAAAAATGTGGTTGATCCCTCTTATATAGGAATCGGTATAGAACACGAAAGTGAAACGTGTCTTCACAGAAGTAGTGTAATGTTTATTGCACATTGATATATAATGTCTATTGGTGTTTTGTGGCTAAAGCGCCCTTAGGCGTTGATGCACCCACGCTGACGCCTGGTGGCACGTCTCCTCCATCACGACTACCAACGTCGATGACCATGAGCAACCGTCGTGCATATGGAAGCTGCACTACGCTGCACACGCTAGCACAACGCGAAAGACGAAGCACGTAACTGACACACTAATACAACGCGCAAGACAAAGAACGTAACTGAATCGTCACCGAGTCAAATCAGCGCGTACAGCGCGTCGTAATTGCAGCCTCCGCGATCAACTTCAGAAACATTTTCAGAGCTAATTGCGGAGGCCACGCTCTGCTGTGCTGAGTACGGTGAACGCCACCTAGGTGGCGTTGGTAGTGCTTCTTGATGCCAGCGTCCCTTCGAATGCTGGCATCGAGGCGTCGTAGTGCTGAGGCCACCGAAGCGTTCACTGTCGGTGCGCGTTAGTGTCATAATGCAGTACTTCTCTTTTCTGCTCGTAGGCGGCGGCACCGCCCCGAGCAAGAGCGCGGGTACACGGAGGAGTGTTAGATATATAAGGCGCGTCTGTGTAGCTCTCTGCAAATGCGTTTGTGGCGCAATGGGTTAAACGCTCGGCGATCTATCGTCGCGGACCGAGAGGTCGTGGGTTCGAATTCCAAATTTTGCATGTTTGTGGAACTTTTTCTTCTGGTTTCTTTCTTTGTATTATGTTCGTGAACATTGTAAGCTGACGTATTTCCGTGACGGAAATACGTCAGTGAAGTCTTGGTGACCCCGGCATAAAACACTTTCGTGTTAAAAAAGAAAGCTCAGTATATTTTTGTGTTTCTAGCGTGCAATAAACCACATTTGGTATAGTTGGTGAGAAATAATCGTTACTGAAAAGTACGGATGCTTCGGTACAAAAAGGTGTTTGGGATAGTTCGGAACAAACTTAAAAAAATGTGGTTGATCCCTCTTATATAGGAATCGGTATAGAACACGAAAGTGAAACGTGTCTTCACAGAAGTAGTGTAATGTTTATTGCACATTGATATATAATGTCTGTTGGTGTTTTGTGGCTAAAGCGCCCTTAGGCGTTGATGCACCCACGCTGACGCCTGGTGGCACGTCTCCTCCATCACGACTACCAACGTCGATGACCATGAGCAACCGTCGTGCATATGGAAGCTGCACTACGCTGCACACGCTAGCACAACGCGAAAGACGAAGCACGTAACTGACACACTAATACAACGCTCAAGACAAAGCACGTAACTGAATCGTCACCGAGTCAAATCAGCGCGTACAGCGCGTCGTAATTGCAGCCTCCGCGATCAACTTCAGAAACATTTTCAGAGCTAATTGCGGAGGCCACGCTCTGCTGTGCTGAGTACGGTGAACGCCACCTAGGTGGCGTTGGTAGTGCTTCTTGATGCCAGCGTCCCTTCGAATGCTGGCATCGAGGCGTCGTAGTGCTGAGACCACCGAAGCGTTCACTGTCGGTGCGCGTTAGTGTCATAATGCAGTACTTCTCTTTTCTGCTCCTAGGCGGCGGCAACGCCCCGAGCAAGAGCGCGGGTACACGGAGGAGTGTTAGATATATAAGGCGCGTCTGTGTAGCTCTCTGCAAATGCGTTTGTGGCGCAATGGGTTAAACGCTCGGCGATCTATCGTCGCGGACCGAGAGGTCGTGGGTTCGAATTCCAAATTTTGCATGTTTGTGGAACTTTTTCTTCTGGTTTCTTTCTTTGTATTATGTTCGTGTACATTGTAAGCTGACGTATTTCCGTGACGGAAATACGTCAGTGAAGTCTTGGTGGACCCCGGCATAAAACACTTTCGTGTTAAAAATTCTAATTAGCGCGACACACACGGGGCATAAAGAAGATATGTACTACACGAGCGCTACTATACAGGCACGGCAAAAGCAGACAGAGCGAGAAAAGACCCTGTCCTGCGTTTCCTTTCCCTTTAAGAACTTAGAGTCCAGTTGCATTCCAGTAACGATGCGGCTAGTATGCAGTGCTATACGATCAGACCTTTCTGAGCGCGCCTATATAAGTGTGCCTTTTCATACCCGTCAGCAAAGCCCGGCGTCAATATTATGAACCCCTGGGAGAAACCTTTCGGAGTAAAACAGCCTGTAACGACTTCCGCCGCAGCCACGCCGCTTGAGGAACCTACAGAGATAAATCATTCAAGACTTTCTGTTCACATAATCTGTCGTTATAGACTTCTAAGCTACGTTTACACTGACCCAACGAAGTCGGGTCGAATCGGCTTGTCGGGCCAAAAACCGGTCGTCGGATTCATGTAAACGCTACCGGGTCGAACAGAGGGAACGTCGAGGCGAGTTCGCGCAAACAGCTGGCGAGGGTTGGGCTGACTCGTCCAATACCTTGGCAATACGCATGGAAACGCGACCGTGCAGGGCTGGGTCAACCCAACTTCTGACATGATGCGCTCGCGTCGAGTTCATGTGCACGAAGCTTTAGAAGTAGGGGACCCATAGATAAGGGATGGTGTTATGCAGGCGTAGAAAAAAAACGAAGAAGAATGCGAAGAAGAATAAAACTGCATTAAAAGGGGGGAGGGGGTGCTCAGGAGCATGGCGGGCGAATGATGTTGTTTGAGGCAAGCAGACAATGTCGACGACGGAGAAGAGGACGAAGTGGCAACAGCCTCTTTGTTCTCAGCTGCTGTCTATCTCCTGTAAATACATCTTGTCAATAGTTTATACCCGTGACATTTTGGTGGAAGTGCGGGGTACGCGTCTTCGCCACGGAGCTCCGCAGCGGACGTCTCACCCAGCCTGGGAACATGCATCCAGCGGCAGGCACCGCGTCTGAAGCTGCATCGCCGACTACGCAGACCCAGTACGTTGCTCTAGCTCAGCCGCAAGACCCCGGCAAGTTCAACGGCCTCAATGGTGTTGACATAGAAGAATGGTTGAAGACGTATGAGCGCATCAGCAAGGTGAGCAGGTGGGAACCGACCATAATGCTGGCCAATGTCGTGTTCTACCTCGACGGAACACCGCGAAAGTGGTATTATACACACAAGGAAGAGCTCACCAGCTGGGAGTCGTTTAAGGAGAAGCTGTCTGACGTTTCTGGAAATCCGACCGGTCGACAGCTAGCCACCAAGCAACAAGTCGCCACGCGTGCCCAAACTGCTACCGGGTCGTATGTCTCCTATATTCAGGACGTCCTCGCCCTCTGTCATAAAATCGACACGTCAATGCCAGAGGCGGACAAGGTTGGTCACATTAAGAAAGGTATCGCGGACGATGCATTCAACCTTCTAGTCTTTAGACACCTATCGACTGTCGACGCCATCATGAAGGAATGCCGCCGTTTCGAGCAGGCGAAGAGCCGCCGTATACATAATCAATTTACACGGCTTCCAAATACTGCAGCGACCTCTTCTTGCACCGACCCAACCGACCAATCTAGCTTGCCACCACCAAGTGAAAACGTGACCCGCATTGTGCGCCGCGAACTCGAAGAAGCGTTTCCTGTCTCGCCTCAACAGACGTCTTGGACCAACACTGCTGAGACAATATTGACACGTATACATGTTTATCTTTCACCGGTGGCCGCTTTCCATCGGCTAACAAATGTTAAACGTTATCGCTCGGCGCAGGACGCGCCTCTATCGGAAGTTTCTAGAACGTTATCGATGCTTCTTTCCGTTGCCTGTTCTCACCGACGCTTATGTTGTCTGATTGTATGACCGATGCAAATTGTCTAGACCTTTCTGGAACACACGCGGGCACCAGGGAATAATCTGGAGCATTCGATGACTCATGTATAAAAGCCGACGCGTTTAACCGCTGAGGAGATTTCGATGATCGCCGACTGTGTTCGCCGCTTTCGTTGTGCTTCGAGCGTAGCTTGCTTTTGTGGGTACAGGTTCGCCCAATAAAGAATAAGTTTCGTCATACACAGTTTTACGACTGTTTACTTCAGTCACTACTACGTGACAGTCCGTGGTTCGCCAGGAAATCGCTAACATTGGGTCGCCCGAGCGCCTGCTCCTTGAGTCGTCCTGACACCGGCCCTGCTCCTATGCCTCGGTCCTATCGCAGTCCACCCTACAGTGCCCGGAATCATCGGACTGGCGTACACCTGATGACAGGCCGATCTGCTTCCGCTGCGGCCGAATCGGTCGCGTTTCCAGTCACTGCCATAGCCGTTGGCCGTCCCCGCCTCGAAACACTTTCTGGAATTCAAGTTCGCCCCGCAGTTCTTCACCCCGTCGCTTCACGACGCTTCCGACGCCGCTACCTCTCCTCGCCGCTATACTCGTTCGCCATCGCCTCAACATCACCAGCCACGTCTGCTCCAGCATAGAGAAAGAAATTCAACAAGAGGGACACTCGGCAAAAACTGGTAACAGGAAACACGTCACCAAACGTCACGTTATACTTTTGACACCGAACGTTAGCTGCCGCGAGCATCGAAAAAAAAAAAAGAAAGTTAACTTAACAGGCATTCATTTATTTTTTCAATTCTTTGCCGCGAAAACTAAAACGTTTTGCGTATAAATGAACTAAAGCTTTGCCACTTATTTTCCTTGCCTTACCTAGCCACAGGTCAATGACGCGCCAGATACATGCGTCATCCGCCAGACACTCCCCCGAAGCCAGCGAGGATGGCTGCGCGCGCGTTTGAGAGCTCGCGCGCGGCGACCCACCTGTCTCCTTTTTTTTAAATGTAACCTGGCTTATTGGGCTCTCGGTGTATTCTTGCGTTCCTTCTGCACTGGGACAACACACCACTGCACTATTGGACTACGGCAAGGTGAGAAATCTTGCTTCACAGTCTACGACGCAATTGGGCTTACGGCACGGGACCGAGACTTAAGACGCAGTTAGCGAAAAACAGCTCGGCCATCCTGGCGCAGTTAATTTGAGTTATTGAATCGTGCTGAGACATGTTTCCGACGCTTCCTAGGGGATCATGGTAACTTATTTCGGTTTTTGAGCCACACTGGCCGCACAGGGCGCCGTGCCGCAGTTAGCGAGAACTAACTCGGCTGTGGTGCGTAGTCTATAGTGCGTCTTGCTAGGAGAAGATTGTGCCGCTTTCTCTGACGCCAGACATTACTGTAATTTCGTTACTTTCTAGGGTACGTTTTAGGCACGCTGGCCGCACAGCGCGCTGTGACGCAGTTAGCGATAAGTAGCTCGGCCGTGGGGATAGTTCGGCGTGTAATGAATCTTAGAGGGACAAGTATGTGACGTTTTTTGTGGCTCCGCAACAACATATACGTTCTTTCGGTACTCACGCCTGTTGAAAACGCGATGGGCGATTGCCAAGAGTGATAACATGGGGTGTGCTGCTGGCGCCGGCAGAACGCGCGAAAGATAACGCCGAGGGACATATCAGAAACTTGTAATTCGAAAAATTCCGTCTTCTAAAGGACTGGAAACAGGCTTTGCGCCCACGCATTTGTCTTGAGTGCGAGTAGAAGGCATTCTGGCGAACGTCTAGCATGGTCCAGCTGGGAGCCTCTGTTGCGTCCGTCGCGTCGCCCGAGAGAGAGAGAGAGAAACAACATTTATTTACGCATCCGGCGTGCGGGAAGTCACCGGCCACGCAGGGCGCGGGTGTTCCCTATCTGAGGACTAAGGCTAATAGAGTCCTATAGTCCCAGGGCCTAGATCCTGAGGTCGCCCGAGGCCAAGTTTTGGAAACGCTAAGACGCCCGTGTGTTTGTGCTTAAGTGCAGTAACTAATGCCCGGAAACGGGGGGCTGCTTGGAAATCAGATGTTTTCATATTTTATGGTAGTGTTTGGGATGAGTCGGGTATTTTCTTCGCCATGTATGTAAACGCGAATTGCTTTTGTTTGTAATGCCGCCAATTCACCGCTTTCGTACGTTTCGCCTCTACACGCAGTATTCCCCTATGTCTAAATATCAAAATGACAAATGCTTGTAACATGCTGTTACGTGCTTGTAAATGTAACATGCTTGTGATTTACTTTTTTTCAGCTGGTGCCGTCCGGTGGAGCTTCATGCAGGAAGCTCCACCCTTACCTGTGACCCCAGCAGCCTTACCTGCTGGGGTCACAACGTTGGATGAACGCACAAAAATCGCGGAACTAGCTTTTATACAGAGCAAAATAAATATTTCCTCATTGCACACAAGGTCTTGCGTCTACTTTGTGAAATTGCATGTGGCACAGCTTCAATGGAGATCGTACGCAATCATTTTTGCTAAATAATAAGGGCAGCCGGCGTGCTAGCTTGCGTTCAAAATACGCGCGCCCAAAACCGAAACCGGAAAAAATTGACGCCGACCGCTTGGCACGCTGCAGTCAATTCGGCTGCTGGGCCCTATGGGAGTGTCCCCTCTTGTTGAATTTCCCTATGGCCCCAGCTTCACCGCTCGCCCTCCCCGACCTACCCAGGACCATCCCAGCCGGAAAAGTAGACAATGCGGCCCCTCGGGGTAGTGCTCCAATGTGGAATTCGCCGCAAAATCCTCCTCTGACGATGTTTACGAACCGTAACCTTCTCGACGTCCACGTTGGTGACACACCCGTCACAGCAATCATAGATAACGGTGTGCGCGTATCCATTATGACCAGCCGCCTTCGCCATCATCTGAGGAAAATTGTTACGCCTGCCGTTACGTGGGTCGTACGAATCGCCGACGGCAGCACGGTGGCCGTGGTCGGACTGTACTGCACGTGTGAGCATTTCCGGCCGCCATACTGTCGTCCTTTTCACTGTGCTTGACCAATGCCCCCATGACCTCATACTAGGCCTCGACTTCCTCTCTGCCCATTCAGCGCTCATGGACTGTTCCTCCAGTACTCTGCGTCTTGACCTGCCTCTGCTGGATGATCCTGCAACACCTCAAGAAATTCGCCTGAGACCGACTGATTTTGTTCCCGTTCCACCACAGGCCTTGGCATACATCGAAATGGCGCCATCTAAGCCAGTTCTAGATGGTCATTACATCTCCGCTCCTATAACTGCCATCGTTCTCAGCCACAATGTCCCGCATAGAATAATTTGACTCACAGACAATAGCACGCATCTCCCTATGGTGAATTTCGGGCTCACAAAGCAAATTCTGCCTAAAGATATCACCCTGGCTACGATCACTGCTTTAGAAGTTCACTACGTTGAAACTTGTGCCGTCGACACGTCCTGTGCACCGTTTCGTTCTTCCAATTATACTGACCAAGACATTAAGAAAATGATCGCCCTGAGTCTCACATCTGTGGAGGCTGAACAGCTCTGAAGTTTATTGATTTCGTTCTAGGACATATTCGACCTGAACAAGCGTCCCTTAAGTCAGACGTCACTTGTCAAACACCGTATACATACAGGCAATAATCCTCCCATCCATCGGCGACCATACCGAGTTTCAGCTTCGGAGCGCAGAGTCATCAAAACGGAAGCAGACAAGATGCTCGCGAAAGACATCAATGAGCCATCTTCAAGTCCCTGGGCGTCACCTGTTGTGCTAGTCATAAAGGACGGTACATGGAGATTCTGCGTCGACTACCGGCACCTCAACCGCATCAGCGAAGAAAGACGTCTGCCCACTACCTCGTATAGATGACGCCCTTGATTGCCTATACGGGGCACAGTATTTTTCATCCATCGACCTCCGGTCCGTATATGGGCAAACCGCTGTGGATGATCTCGATCGTGAAAAGGCCGCCTTTATGACGCCCTGAGGGTCTTTACCACTTCAAAGTTACTCCTTTTGGGCTCTGCAACGCTCCGGCTACCTTTGAGCGTATGATGGACTCATTACTCCAAGGATTCAAGTGGTCGACTGGTCTGTGCTAGCTAGATGATGTTATTGGGTTCTCGCCCACATTCAGCACACACCTTGAGCGCCTTTGAGCTGTACTTGGTGTTTTTCGCAAGGTGGGTCTGCAGCTCAACTCGAAGAAATGTAACTTCCGGCCACCGTAAAATTACAGTCCTTGGACATGTCGTCAATGCGTCTGGCATCCGACCGCACCCGGGGAAAATTCGCGCAGTGAAAGAGTTTCCTGTCCCACAGTCCGAAACGATGTCCGAAGTTTCGTTGGCCATTGCTCTTACTTCCGTCGCTTTGTTAAAGATTTTGCCACTATAGCACGCCCTCTGACAGATATCTGAAGAAAAGTGTGCCGTTTTCATGGGGAGCCTCTCAGGCCGCTGCCTTTTCTCGCCTTACCACCATACTCACCACACCGCCGATTCTAGGTCACTTCGATACGTCAGCCCCTAGAGAGGTGCGCACCGATGCCAGTGGCCACGGCACCGGTGCCGTCTTGGCAGAATTTCAGCTCGGCCGTGAAAGTATTATCGCCTAGGCTAGCCGTCTTTTGTCACCTGCGGAGCGAAATTACTCTATTACCGAGTGCGAATGTTTGGCACTTGTGTGGGCAGTAGCGAAATTCCGCTCCTATTTATACGGCAGGCCTTTTTCTATTGTAACTGACCATAACGCCCTCTGTTGGCTTTCCTCCTTAAAAGATCCCACAGGGAGGCATGGGACGATGGGCTTTGCGGCTACAGGAGTATTCCTATTCTGTGGTGTACAAGTCTGGTCACCTACACAATGACGCTGACTGCCTTGTCCCGTTACCTCATACACACTCCCTCCAACGCCGACACGGATGCTTCCGCAAGTGTTCTTTCCCTTTCCCAGCTTTTGGACATAGCCCATGAGCAACGCCATGACGCTACCGTGAGGACCCTTATTGACGGATTGGAATCTGCTTCCACTGATTCATCGTTGCAGTGGTTCGTCCTCAACGACGGGATATTGTACCGCCGCAATTTTCACCCTGATGGTCCTCCCCTTCTATTTGTCGTTCCGCAACACCTCCGCTTAACCCTGCTTCAGGAGCTTCATGATGCACCTACTGCAGGACACCTTCGGGTTGCTCGCACTTACGACCGCGTGCGCCACCGCCTCTACTGGCCCGGCCTCGCGCGCTCCGTACTAGTATACGTAGCTGCTTGCAAGTCCTGCCAACATCGGAAAAAGCCAGCAATGCTTCCTGCCGGGTACACAGCCGATCGAGATTCCAACTTAGACATTCTTCCGCGTGGGTTTGGAACTCTTTGGCCCTTTCCATGGGGTCAGCTCCGGCAACAGGTGGATCGCTGTGGCTACTAATTACGCGATGCGCTACGCCATTACTCGAGCACTTTCCACGAGCTGCGCGACTGACGCCGCCGATTTCCTACTTCAGGATGTCATTTTAGTCCATGGCGCCCCGCGACAGCTCCTTACTGACCGTGGCCGCACTTTCCTCTCCCAAGTCATCGCCGATATCCTACGCTGCTGTTCTACCAAGCACAAACTCGCTACCTCTTATCATCCCCAGACCAACGGCCTTACTGAGTGACTTAATCGGACCATCACTGACATGCTATCGAAATACGTTTCACCCGACCACAAGGGCTAGGGTATTGCGCTACCCTATGTCACGTTCGCCTATAATTCGTCAGTCCACGATTCTGCTGGGTATTCTCCCCTTGCTCTTCGGTCGTGACCGTGTATTACCATTGGACGCTTAGCTCCCCTTGGTACTGAATTCACGGACCGAATATGCCCGCGACGCCATCTCCCACGCTGACCATGCGCGCCAGCTTGCCCGTACTCGTTTGTTAGCATAGCAGGAAACTCAAATACACGCTTACAATTCCCGCCATCGTGAGACATACTTTGCACCAGGCTCTCTCGTACTACTTTGGTCCCGTTGCCGACGAGCGGGGCTCTCGAGAAACTCCTTCCGTGCTACAAAGGTCCTTACCGTGATCTACCTCAAGTGACCAATATCACCTATGAGATCATCCCATTGACGTCCGTCGTGCCAACCGGCTCCACATCACCCGACGTCGTACACGTCTCTCGGCTTAAGCCCTATTATGCCCTTCCCGATGGCCCCATCTGAAGCACCGGGACGGTGCTTTTTCCGCCGGGGGTTGTGTTACGGTGAGGAAAGCAGACCATCACAAGATAAGACCAGACGAGCACAGGCGCAATAGTTTATACCCGTAACAATATGTCATGGCTGCCGGAAGAGGTGCCCAAGGTGAGAACGCTAGGCGCCGCGGCTGGCTCTTTGGTCAAGAAAACGCGCTGATAGACAGCCTATAACGCAAAAACGCGCCCGTGTGCGTCGCTGGAATCGTCGAGCAGTTTTCATCTCACTCCTTTCTCTTGCATAGGGGTTAAATGTTCAACGGAGTGGCTGCTGGAGTGAGTCCCGTCATCGGGTTCCTGCCGTATACTGCGCTCGGGAGCATGTCGGGCGTATGATATGTTTGGTCGTCTGTTTGCGCTGTTGCCCAAAGTTTCAAGATGTACCAACTCGCCCAAAAAGAAGTACTGATGATATGTTAAGGCTGCCGGAAGATGTGCCCGGCGTGAGAACGCTAGACGCCACGGCAGGTTCCGCGGTCAAGAAAATGCGCTACGAAGGAGCATTATGGGTGGTCCACTGGCCTTAGCCGACCACCGGACTTGATCCCGAAGTGGTAGCTGCACCTCTGGGTGCGAGCTGGCGAGTTGTGCCTCCCACTGATCCGCGTTTGGATTTATCGTATTCCCCAGGAAGTAGGCTACCTATATACTGGTTCTTTAGTGTACCCCCACGAGATGTGGTATAATGTCGGCCTATCGCCACCAACAGCCTAACCGTTGGACATATAAAGTTTATTCCTATCCTATCCTATCGCCACACCGCTGAAAGAACCCAAAAGGCGTACAATGGCGTTTGTGCTTTTGGGTACGCGAAGCCGCTTGCAAACGCTCTGTTTAAAACTCGCTATTGGAGAGTTTTATAAATACCAAGGTGCCATGAATTTCGAGAGCTACGGGACCCAAAGCTTGCAGACGCAGTCCGTCAGGAGTACAAAAGAATGCGAAAGGCCTACAGTGGAGTTTGTATTTTTGCGTATGCAAACCCGCGTTAGTACGTTATTTCTGAAACTCCGTATTGACCAGCCGACTTCGTTATAACATGTTGGCCATTACAACTGACAGCGTTTTTTTTCTGCAATTCTCTATTGCGCAAACTGCTTTGTCTTCGATTGAGTAAACTATCACCATTGATAAAATGTTAACGGTCACCTGATAGACAGCCTATAACTCGAAAACACGCCCACACGTGTGCGTCACTGGAATCGTCGAGCAGTTTTCCTCTCACTCCTTTCTCTTGCATATGGGTTAAATGCTCACCGGAGTGGTTGCTGGAGTGAGTCCCGTCATCGGGGTCCTGCCGTTACGGCGCCCGGGAGCATGGCGGGCGTATGAGATGTCAAGGCTGCCGGAAGATGTGCCCGGGGTGAGAACGCTAGACGCCGCGGCAGGCTCCGTGGTCACTAAAATGCGCTACGAAGGAGAAAATCGTAAGCAGTTTTATCACAGCGGAGAAATTACGCTATATGGAAAAATGAACTGCTACGAGAAGTAATAAAGATGCTCACTTTCACATTTACACGGAACATCCTCGCTGTTATCTTGACCCCTTCTCGTTTGTTGCAATTTCGTGGCTATCTGAAGCGCCCAAATCCAAACTGCAGGTTAAAGCGAACGAAATCCCGATTTTGACGTTGTGTGCAGTTAGTCGGCAAAAATACGTGTCGGCTCGTCACCATCTCTCACTTCAGAAAACAGTCTGCACACGGAGTTTCCAACGAGGATAGACACTTCAAGAAACTCGGGCGGCTGTATAAACTCAGGAGCATAAATTGCACTCTGCGTCGGGGCAATAGTTTATAGGCTGCCATGAATTTCGAGACGATCCACCTGTCAATTCAGAAGCGTTTACATGGTTCAGCATGTTCGTGCTTCACGCCCATTTCACTTGTTTTTTTTGTAATGCGCCTAAATCTCCACTAAGAGAAAGGAGCAAATGGAGTGAAACTAATCAGGTCCCATTGAAATTTCTTTATTATTTGAAACTTATTAAGGCTATAAGGGGTGAACTTATGGAAGCGGCGTACATTTAACATAGGCTACAGAGAAAATAAACTCAAGGCTAAGAGGTTAAGAAATAGGCGTACATGTGAGTAAAATATACAGCGCTGATTCATTGGTAACCACGGTGCTCTACACAAAGTGACAAAAAGCTAGCATGGTGAAATATTGTCGCTATGGCACCTGCATATGGCATGACTCGCTCACGGTAGCCAAACTCGTCAAGAAACGATAAATTAGCAGTCTGTTTTCATTAAGCGCTTCCTTAATTCGGTAACACTCCTGCGAAGCTGTACATGTGAAATATTTGTACATTGCTTCTGGGTGTGGCAAACGATCATGGCGAAAGACGCGGTGGGTTCTGGACTGTACTAATTAGGCACATATTAACCTGAATTCACGCGCATTAAGTCCAGGACTGAAATTTGACAGTCTGCAATGAATGTGGACACACGGACGTAGTGACAATGACTTTGCACCGGTCACCCGCTAGCGCCTCTGGCATCTCAACTGCTGGAACCCACCGTCTACCAGTTTTGAACGGACTTATTAAACCGAGCTCGTTAACGTTTACAAAGCTTCCCAACAGGCTCTCCGGTGAACAAGTTCGACAGCCTGTTACATACGCTACAACAAGAATGTCAAAACTGCGTCAACCAATGGTACTGCCGGTATTGCCGCATCACTGTTACTGCGAATGCATTAGCTTTTGCTTGTGCATTAGAAAAGCCTTTGATTCACTATGTTGGCGTTTTTATTTGAGACATATCAGACGTTCTGTTGAACCACTCAGCAGTTTTACAATTTTTTAATCCTTCCTAAAATGTGTTTTGTTTTCTACAAGAGACGAAAAGGATTTTCACGCCACTGAATATTTTTAATACTATTCCGTATGTATATCACTATCTTACCTGAGACCCTCCAGAAACAACAGCATTCCCACTGAGTCCCCTTCCTCGACCAAGTTCTGTCTTGGGAGAGGGACGGTACCATGACTGACGGCGCTGGTCCTTTGAGGCCAACTCTTCGCGGCCGTGTGACGTCAACGACCATCCTGGGGGCAGTCGCGGAGTAACGTCCGCAGAGGTGGACGGCTCAGCCGTAGGCCTGGACGGACTGTCGAAAGCAGAATAACGACCACCTGGATAGAGCCTGCGAAAAATCGGCTAGGCTTTAACAGGAATGCAGCCGCAGTGTGGGCTACGTGAACGGTCTTGTGCAAACTGCAGTGCGTTTATGGACACAAAGGTACAGAAATGACGTAATCATATTGTCACGTTGCAGTGACGTTGAAAAACACAGTTACAAAAAACTGTGAATCACGAAGCAAACTCTTTATCGGAAGAATCTGTGCCCAGAAAAGAGGTTACACGCAAAGCACAACGATAGCGGCAAGCACAGTCGGCGATCGTCCAAAATATGCTCAGCGGGTAAAGTGTGTCGCCTTTTATACATGAGTGGTCGAAGGTTCCAGAGTAATGGCTGGTGCCCGCGTCACTTCCAGAAAGTACTACACATTTAGTGCCGCGCATACAATCCGATTACAAGGGGTGTGGCC